>NC_091173.1:9159506-9167006 GCF_040958095.1 Procambarus clarkii
GCGGCAGCGCTGCGTCGGAACAAAACTACCAGCATCTCTTACGATAATCGTCCTCAAATCACGTAATTCAGCCACGCTGGGTCGCCATTTGCTTTCTTGCCTCCCCTGTGTATTAGATTATCTGACTGGGAAGGGCGGGGAGGGGGGTGGGGAGAGATGGGGCGAGTGACGGGGAGGGGGGTGGGAAAGGAATTATCAGGAATTATCTCTTAACTCCTGAAATCCACACGGGAGATTAGGCTTCGGTAGAATGTTATTTTATTTCTTATTCATTGTTTTTTTACGCAAGAAGGTGAAGATGTGGAAGCTGGATTTACTCATCTTAAAGTCTTAAGGAGGTTGTAGGTCCCTTCTTGGTCCCTCTGCCTTGCACTGCCTGCAACCTTTGCAATGTTAGGTTTCTTCAAGGTGTGTAGTGGTTCTGGCGGGTCACCCCAGACGCTGCCTGACTTGAGGGCAGAGGTTAGAGAGGGAAGATGAGTGTAGGGAAGGATAGAGGACGAGGATTGGCAGGGTGAATGTACGGAGGGAGGTGAGGATAGGGAGGAGCCGTGGATAGATTTAGTGTAAATGAGTAATGGATATAGTGGCGGTGAGTGAGGAAGGGGAGGCAATGAGGCGCGCCTAGGGAGGGGCCTGGGTAATGGGGAAGGGAGAGACGGAAGGAGAGGAAAAGAGCAAGAGAATGATAAATGGCGGCAGGCGAGATAAGGCATAAATGAAAGTGGAAGTGAGACGAAGGAAAGAGAAATTATTAGAAGAGAAGGAAGAAGAGACGAAACATGGAACAAGCGCAGAGAGGGAATAAGAGATCGAGGAAGATGGTGATAAAACAGGGTGTTTGGGATGTGGTGGGCAAGGATATGGAGGAAGAGGAGAAAAAGGAAGTAAGAGAAATAGTAGAGAGAAGGAAGAGAGAGAAAGGGGGGAAAGGTATAAAAAAAACTTGCACTTCTCTGGATTGAAGTCCAGTAGCCATCTTCTCGACCATGCCTACAACTCCTCGCTCGTCCTAACTCATCAACAGTGACACATAAGTGTCCAGTTCATTATGTATCTCACTGAATCCTACCCAAGTGTCATTTATTAATCCCCCCCCCAGTGATCCCTAGGATACCTAACCCTCTTCCAGACGGTATCCTCCCTCGTGGGTTTCAACTCGACAAACTTTAACGTCACCAGGCAGCGATCACTGGCACCTGGCACTGGCACTGGCACGATTATACTGGCACCTGCTGGTATTTAATAGTCTCTCCTCACAACCTGTGCCTCATTCTGGGATAAGATGAGGCCCCCAACCTTGAGGGAAGACCACTACCACTCATGAACCTAATCATCTCTCTGATATATTGCATCGTTAAACTTCTCTCAATCGTCTCAACTACTTCAGTGCCTCCTTGTGACCACGAGAATTCCCCGTTTTTCATTCAATGTTTGTGTGGTTTAAGTCGCCCACGACTAGGATCTCGGGGGATCAAACGCGGATCCTAGTATTACGAGTCCAGAGCGCTGTCCACTCAGCTTTCAGGCCCCCTATGTGTGTGCGTGTGTGTGTTAAGAGCAGCGTCACTCCGCTGGAGGAGGAGGAGGTGCTAGGCCGGCCAAGAGAGAGGCCGGAAAAAAACCCATACCGAACAGAGTCAAAAACAAGCCGAAATGAAAAAGAAAAATCACATTAACTGAGCGTAGAGAATGATTCTGCACTTAACATAGGGCGAGAAGGGAAGTGACTGGGCGAGAGGAGCCGTAGGATGGCCGGGGGAGTAAGTAGGAGCCTGGAAGAAAAAAACAGGGCCGGTTTTTTCATGTGGCCCGAGCGCCAGTCGGTCAATCTGAGGGGGAGAGTTATGTGGTGCGTCAGAGGAGACCAAAACAAGATGCCGTAGAGGGTAAGAATTACACTTAAGAATTAAGAACATTCTTACAAGAATTCTCAAAGAAGAATTAAGAATTCTTACACAGAATTAAGAGTGGAGAAGGAGGAGGGGGGGGGGGGAGTGCTTGGTTACTTTGTTCTGTGTGTGTGTGGGGGTGAGTGGGGGAGTGTGAGGGGGTGAGTGGGGGAGTGTGAGGGGGTGAGTGGGGGAGTGTGAGGGGGTGAGTGGGGGAGTGTGAGGGGGTGAGTGGGGGAGTGTGAGGGGGTGAGTGGGGGAGTGTGAGGGGGTGAGTGGGGGAGTGTGAGGGGGTGAGTGGGGGAGTGTGAGGGGGTGAGTGGGGGAGTGTGAGGGGGTGAGTAGGGGAGTGTGAGTGGGGGAGTGTGAGGGGGTGAGTGGGAGAGTGTGAGGGGGTGAGTGGGGGAGTGTGAGAGGGTGAGTGGGGGAGTGTGAGGGGGTGAGTGGGGGAGTGTGAGGGGGGTGAGTGGGGGAGTGTGAGGGGGTGAGTGGGGGAGTGTGAGAGGGTGAGTGGGGGAGTGTGAGGGGGTGAGTGGGGGAGTGTGAGGGGGTGAGTGGGGGAGTGTGAGTGGGGGAGTGTGAGGGGGTGAGTGGGGGAGTGTGAAGGGGTGAGTAGGGGAGTGTGAGTGGGGGAGTGTGAGGGGGTGAGTGGGAGAGTGTGAGGGGGTGAGTGGGGGAGTGTGAGAGGGTGAGTGGGGGAGTGTGAGGGGGTGAGTGGGGGAGTGTGAGGGGGGTGAGTGGGGGAGTGTGAGGGGGTGAGTGGGGGAGTGTGAGGGGGTGAGTAGGGGAGTGTGAGGGGGTGAGTGGGGGAGTGTGAGGGGGTGAGTGGGGGAGTGTGAGGGGGTGAGTGGGGGAGTGTGAGGGGGTGAGTGGGGGAGTGTGAGGGGGTGAGTGGGGGAGTGTGAGGGGGTGAGTAGGGGAGTGTGAGGGAGGGGGAATGTGAGGGGTGAGTGAGGGAGGGAGGAGTGTGAGGGGGGCCAGACAAGTGGTGCTCAATCTTAGTGAGGGGAGGAGCCTATGTCCTCACTGGACAGTAAATCGAGACGTAGAAAGATAGAGAATAAAATGAATAAATGTGTTTTGGAAGAAGAGGCGGAAAAATAGAGAAAGAGGGAAAGGAACCAGGGGGAGACGAGGTAGGAGGGAGAGGGAGGGGGGTAGAAGACGAAGAAGGAAGAGGAAGGAAGGAAGGAAGGAAGGAAGGAAGGAAGGAAGGAAGGAAGAAAGAAGGCGTTGATGATGAAGAACAAGATTTATGCAGCGCGGGGAAGATAATATTTTCAAGCAAGGAGATGCCGTCGTCCGGTGATTTAAGGCCGTGTTTTACGCCTCTCCAAGAATTTCATACCGTACATCACGGCCGCTCCCCGCGCCTCCTTCCTCCCGGATAACCGGCCACCTAATGACTCTGTATCCGAATTAATATTAATCGAATATTAAGTGTCCTTTCCCCCAGCCATAGAGAGTCACCGGATGGCTGGTTCGACTCCATCTTGGTCACCAGGTTCGACTCCATCTTGGTCACGAGCTTAGTTACGCCCCACAAACATGTTCTTAACCCTTGTTGGACCCCCAGCAGTGGTAGTTAGGGTTAGTTAGGGTAGTTAGTTAGGGTACACACACACACACACACACACACACACACACACACACACACACACACACACACACACACACACACACACACACACACACACACACACACACACACACACACACACACACACACACATATATATATATATATATATATATATATATATATATATATATATATTATATATAAAATGTGTAGTAAAAAAATATGCACAAATAGTATTTACTATTTGTGTCTGCAGAATCGAGCTATTAGCTCTTGGACCCCGCCTTTCTTAACAATCTATTTTTCCTCTTATTTCTACTACATACATTTTTCTATAACGCACTTACATATACCCAGGAAGCAGCCCGTAGCAGCTGTCTAACTCCCAGGTACCTATTTAGTGCAAGGTGAACAGGAGCATCAGAATGAAAAAAACTCCCCATTTGTTTCTGCCTCTGCCGGGAATGGAACCACGGTCGATAGGACTACGTATCCAGCGTGCTGTCCACTCAGCCACCGGCGCCGTGTGTGTGTGTGTTCTTTTCCGTCAGAATTTGTATTAATGATTTAGGAAGATAATCTAAAGCTTGTCAAGTAACTTGATTGAAAGATATTTTTATTTAGATTAATTTAGATGTATTTAGATTTAGATGAAACATATTTTCATCTTTCCAACGATGCCAAATAAATGATAATTGCTCCATAATTTGTGTGTTATTATTTTCCTTGTAAGTTTTCCTGAATTATAATTAATTTTCTTCATTTAGAAATGGTAAAACAAAGTATTTTAATATACATCACCAGGTTCAGAAGTCTGGAATGGTCTCTGTATGTTTGGGTCAGTATACCTCACAACTGTAGTTCTATGTATAGACTACATAGACTACATATATATATAGGTACTCTTGTGGGTACCAGGCGTGCATATGTATCCGGGGGGAAATATGCATAAGTATGTGTCCCTGTGTCACAGATCCCTGTTGCCTGTACTTACCGTCGTGGCGCTGTAAGTAATCAAGACATGTACTGTGTAATGAAGACAGACGAGAGGTAATTAATATGTATGGCGGGTAATTAAAATGTATGGGGGGTAATTAACGCGGCCGGCCATACCGTAAGGGCGAGACGCAGGTGTAACTGGCAGGGGGGAAACGACCCCCCCCCCCCTAGAGTGGTAGTCAGAGTGAATCATGGCGCTGATAACACTCAGAATTCTTGCTCGTTAATCCTTCAGTCGTTAGCCGAATGTTTTAAACGTAGGGTCGTTAATGCGGCAGTCGTGCCCGTTGTATCCATGGTCGTTTTCTAGTAATTTCTAGTTGACTGGTACTGGGTGCACTGTTGTCGTCCTCAAATTCCTTCACACGTGCCATCTTTAGGTATTTTCCCAATTTGATTTCGATATATGGGGAGTCTTGGAAGATGTGGAGGTTCGATCCCATCGCATAACCTTAATATTTTCTCACTCGGTACCAAGTTCCTTTAGGATTCTGAGACATGTATTAGTGAAGGTTTCGTTGAGTGCTTCACATATCTCCTTGTCGTTTTCAGTTAGAATTCCACCCGCCTCTCTCTTCAAATTAATCACGTGGTCTCTTAGTGTTCCATTTCTCCTCAATATGGCTGTTGGACAGTTGGGATTGGTCTTTAGCTTTTCAACTACGTCGTTTCCAAAGGTGTGTGTGTGTGTGTGTGTGTGTGTGTGTGTGTGTGTGTGTGTGTGTGTGTGTGTGTGTGTGTGTGTGTATGTGTGTGTGTAGTATTTAGAGAGAGTTGTGTGTGTGTAATTACTGTGTGGGTGGGTTTTTGTGCGTTTTTTTTAAGTAGAAAACGATAAACGACTCCAAAAGATACCTGCAAGTAGCCGCGTCCAACAGCCTGGTTGATCAGACCACCAACCAGGAGGTCTGGTCAGAAACTGGGTGGCTGGGACGTTAACCATTACAAGGTAACCGCGAAGTAGACCCCGCTTTTCTGACCGTTCCTTGTCCAGTTCATTGACTCCGGGCATATTTTCTTCAATCATATCTACTACATATCTGCTATTACTTCTAACACACACACACACACACACACACACACACACACACACACACACACACACACACACACACACACACACACACACACACACACACACACAGAGGAAGCAGCCCGTGACAGCCTCCTAACTCCCAGGTACCTATTTACTGCTAGGTAAGCAGGGGGCATCAGGTGAAAGAAGCTGCTCATTTGTTTCTGCCTCGATCAGGAATCGAACCCAGGAAGTTAGGACTACGATCCCCGAGCTCTGTGCGCTCGGCCGCGAGGCCCTGTGGTGGGGAAGGAGTTTTTTTTTTATTATTATTTTCTACCACAGACGTGGCCACACATTTACAATGCTAACCAACATATATACATTTTCTTCTGTCCTCCGTGGACAGGGTTAGAGAAGTGTTAAACATAGAGTTCAAGGGTTTATTGAACACTCAACCACAGAAGGTGATTCGGTGCTTTTAAAATGCTAAGCTAACCTACATACGTAAATACATAGAGAGACAGATCTACGTATGCCCTACATAAAGTGTTTGATGTGTCTTTTACATAGTGTCATTAATGTACATTCACAAAGGTGAAATGTAATTCTGATCAGCTTCCATATATACTTTATACCCATACATATACATACACACACACATATACATACATATATACACACACATGCATTCACATACATCTGTCTCATGTGGTGTGTGTGGTGGGGAGGGAGGGAGGGAGGGAGGGGTGAGCGCCTAGTGTTGGGTGGTGAGGGAGGAGATAGGAGAGACATTGACTAATACTTCCTCTCACCACCCGCCTGTCTCACTCTCTTCTCCCTTCGTTCTCATCTCCCTTCCTTCCTGTCACACTCACACACACACACACACACACACAGGCTTCGGGGCCTGTGGGGGCCTCGTAGCCAAGTGGATAGCGCGCAGGACTCGTAATTCTGTGGCGCGGGTTCGATTCCCGCACGAGGCAGAAACATATGGGCAAAGTTTCTTTCACCCTGAATGCCCCTGTTACCTAGCAGTAAATAGGTACCTGGGAGTTAGTCAGCTGTCACGGGCTGCTTCCTGTGTGGTGTGGGAAAAAAAAGTAAATTTTTTTTTTTTTAATTTTGCCCCGAGGGGCGAGTTTATTGGGCAGCGCCACTCATCTTGTAGTTAGTAAACAGTTGATTGCGGGCCTCGATGTGAAAGGCGGGCCGAAAGAGCAAAGCTCAACCCCCGCAAACCACAACTAGGTGAACACACACACCTACCTCTGTACACCAGTTGATTGATGGATGAGAGGCGGGACCAAAGAGCCGAAACTCAATCCCCGCAAGCACAATTAGATGAGCACATATCATAGACACAGTTCTACTGAAGATTGCACAAGACTTAACAGTTACATTTCAAAGACATCCTCCAGCATCTTTGGAGAGAGAGAGTGTGTGTGTGTCCTTAAGATGAGGAATCCAATACCTGTTTAAATCTCGATGCAGATGAAGGAACTGGGAGCTGCCTATACCTACCTACCTACTTCCTCTGGGGGGTACTATTCCTATGAGTATCCTGCTCCAGGTTATTCAGGAATCTCGTATTTCTCCCACTCAAGGTGATGGGAAATGAGATCCTATTGAGACAAAGTATTAAGCTCCCTGGAGGTAGCAACAGAATCCTTCAAATCCACTGAGCCATAGAGAGGTTTGGGCAACCTGTCCTCTCATTTAATACATCTCGTGTTTATAAGGAATCGAGCAATCTGTTGAAAAAAACGTATTAGTTAAAACTAATCATAGAATTATTGATGTTTTCTGTACATTGGCCTCGATAGGTTAGGGGGGTTGCATAGGCTGGTACGTTTATAGTTAGGCAAAAATGTTGTATTAGTTATGCTGTGGCAAATCGAGAAAAGTGGCTGCATTGATGGTTTTTATATATTGCTGCAAGATAATCTGATGACTCCATCCGGATACCTAAGAGTCAATAGAAAATCCCCATTATGATGAGCTTTTCA
>NC_091173.1:9172006-9192006 GCF_040958095.1 Procambarus clarkii
GGAGGGGTTCATGACCCCCCTTCCCCTTCATGCACCCCTTCCCCCTTACCATCCCCCCCTTTCCCATTTCCTTAGTCCCCTCCCTTAGTCCCCTCCCTCTCAACTCACGCTTGTACAGCCACACCCATTTCCCTTTGCTTTTATTTACATTATTTGCCTTCTTAAAGAAGTAGTCTCTCTCTCTCTCTCTCTCTCTCTCTCTCTCTCTCTCTCTCTCTCTCTCTCTCTCTCTCTCTCTCTCTCTCTCTCTCTCTCTCTCTCGCTGTAGCAGTTCCAGGGTCTGTTTACAATATATTACAACAGTTGTATTGCTTGTCCCAACGATACAATAGTTGTATTATTAAACCCAACGATACAACATGAATTATTAAACCCCGCGCTACAGCTGTAAGATTTACGGAAGCCCGGATGTCGTTCACTTCCAAGAACGACAATCGTTCTGTGGCCCAACTGAATGGTGCTTTTGAACCATAGTTTGAGAGTCTATTCCTATGCTATTGTGTGTGTGTGTGTGTGTGTGTGTGTGTGTGTGTGTGTGTGTGTGTGTGTGTGTGTGTGTGTGTGTGTGTGTGTGTGTATGTGTGCATGTGTGTGTGTGTATGTGTGCATGTGTGTGTGTGTGTGTGTGTGTATGTGTGTGTGTGTGTGTGTGTGTGTATGTGTGCATGTGTGTGTGTGTGTGTTAGAATTTTGTATGTGCACGTGTATGCTTATAGACGTCCAAATGTGCTTACAGGGTCGTGCTTCAGTTCATAAGCCCCGCCTAGCCAGCTGTAGTTTAGTTAAATACAGTGACTCACTTTTTTCATGTATATCACTATAGTTTTGAAATTGTGCACCCGAGTTTTACTAAATAATATCTTGCAGATGTTTGCTGGGCTTGCATGTCTCTGCCCCCCCCCCCCCCTCCCTTCTTCCTAGTCCTGCTATCTTACATTTACAAAATATATTTTGTCCACTTTGTCGAATTTCTTAGAATTGTCTGTCATTATTCATGTCTCCTTATGCTGCTCCTGATCTCCAGTTGTTTATGTTCCTCTGATACAGTAAGACTTCTCGTTTTCATCTTGTACTGTTCTAAGGATCTAGCTTCATATATTTCGCATTTATCTGAGTTGAAGTCGATTAGCCATCTCTATAGCGTGTTTCTTTTGCGGTTTAACCAACAGTTCTCGTTATCCGATTATTCATATAATGGTCTTCATATCAACCTCAAACGTCTACTGTATGTGGAACATTCTTTCAAGCTTCACACATTTATTACAAAGTGTCTTTGCCTTTCCACTGATCCTTGCTTGTTGTTGTCTGTCTTCCTGTCCCGGTGCCTGTCTTCCTGTCCCGGTGTCTGTCTTCCTGTCCCGGTGCCTGTCTTCCTGTCCCGGTGCCTGTCTTCCTGTCCCGGTGTCTGTCTTCCTGTCCCGGTGCCTGTCTTCCTGTCCCGGTGCCTGTCTTCCTGTCCCAGTGTCTGTCTTCCTGTCCCAGTGTCTGTCTTCCTGTCCCGGTGCCTGTCTTTCTGTCCCGGTGCCTGTCTTCCTGTCCCGGTGCCTGTCTTCCCGTCCCGGTGCCTGTCTTTCTGTTCCGGTGCCTGTCTTCCTGTCCCGGTGTTTGTCTTCCTGTCCCGGTGCCTGTCTTCCTGTCCCGGTGCCTGTCTTCCTGTCCCGGTGCCTGTCTTCCTGTCCCAGTGTCTGTCTTCCTGTCCCGGTGCCTGTCTTCCTGTCCCGGTGTCTGTCTTTCTGTCCCGGTGCCTGTCTTTCTGTCCCGGTGCCTGTCTTCCTGTCCCGTGTCTATAAGAAAGAGAGAGGAGGAGGAGGGAGGGAAGAAGTAAGAGGTGAGAAAAGAGGTGATGACCTGGACGTAGGGACACATTAGATAGATAAGGAAGATAAGGAAGAGGGATGGGCACTGTTACCTGAATGGCAATGATGATTATATATTGAATTGCCACGATGTTCACGGAGATAATAAAAGCAGTTTTGGTGTAGCGACTAAATCAGTCATACTAAGAACTGCTTCATATGTTTTTAAAATATAAAAATACGGCAAAATAATTTAATAAACTGAGAGCAAAAGTGACTGAAGAGACTAAAATCTGACTGAAAACGTGACTAAAATTTCACAGAAAAATCAGGGCCTCGTAGCCTGGTGGATAGCGCGCAGGACTCGTAATTCTGTGGCGCGGGTTCGATTCCCGCACGAGGCAGAAACAAATGGGCAAAGTTTCTTTCACCCTGAATGCCCCTGTTACCTAGCAGTAAATAGGTACCTGGGAGTTAGTCAGCTGTCACGGGCTGCTTCCTGGGGGTGGAGGCCTGGTCGAGGACCGGGCCGCGGGGACACTAAAGCCCCGAAATCATCTCAAGATAATCTCAAGATAACCTGACATAAATCCCACAGAAAACGTGACAAAAGTCTAACAGAAAACGGGATAAAAGAAAATTCTCACAAAAAACGTGTCTGTTCGTGGCCTAACATTTGCTTCCCCAGAATCCGGATTATAGTCTTAAGAACGACGGTCGGAGGAGCTCGTTTGTAACACAATACTTGCCTCTCCTTCTGTCTGTCTGTCTGTCAACCTGTCTGTCTGTCTGTCTCCTGTTGACACATTGACAGGGAAGAAACTAATGAGGATACATGCCAATGTTTACATTTTCACTTATTATCATAATTATTATTATTAAAAATACATATCGTAATTTGAACTTGTGCTTTGATGGATACACTCAACTCTTACGATATGCACTTTGTATATTTTGAGCTAAAACTTAGCAACCTCACCTACTTAAATAGGCTGAGTATTCTTGAGTACTGCTTGAGTCAATTTCGACGAATATTATATAAAAAAAAGTGTAACTCAGTTATTTAAGATGAATACACAGGGAAAAAGATCCAATATATTCCAAGATGGCGCTCACCCAATCACCGTATTTTATGAACCATCTCTCTCTCTCTCTCTCTCTCTGTCTGTGTCTCTGTCTGTCTGTCTGTCTGTCTGTCTCTCTCTCTCTCTCTCTCTCTCTCTCTCTCTCTCTCTCTCTCTCTCTCTCTCTCTCTCTCTCTCTCTCTCTCTCTCTCTCTCTCTCTCGGAAGCCTATCATCAGTAGCTGAAAGAGGAAATCTCAAATTCCATAATAGCGATCCCAGGAGCTCGGGTGAATGCACTTCTGACCGCTGTATGGTACCGGATCCCATTGTTGGCGATCGTCCTTTGTTGGGAATCCTGTTTGAGGGAAAGAGACGGGCGAGGGAGAGAGGCTTTCTCACCTTTATCCAACTTTCTTTTTCATTTCCCCGTTCCTGATTGAGATTTTTCCTTTTTATTTGTCTCTCTCTCTCTCTCTCTCTCTCTCTCTCTCTCTCTCTCTCTCTCTCTCTCTCTCTCTCTCTCTCTCTCTCTCTCTCTCTCTCTCTCTCTCTCTTTCTCTCTCAGGACACATCTGCGACTATTGTGGAAAGATCCTAGCTAGTGTAGGGGGCGTCAGTGGGTGTCGAAAAACTCTTGAGAGCCGCCACAGGTAAACCACAGGTAGCCCACTTGTAGTTCGCCTCTAAATACGCCAATTCTGAGGCTGGTTCTTCCTGACGTGCGGGTGTTTACAAGTTAATTCCTGGAATTTGGCCGCTCGGGGGAAATGTGTTTGTCAAAGCTGTTTATGTTGGTGTTTTGTTTGGTTGGGGAGCGAGAAGGACAAGCCGCACCGACACTGTGGGAGGTATGAATATTCACTCGTTCGTTGGCCTGAAACGCCGGCTTGAACACTCGTAATTTCATACAGACTCAGCTATTAGATACACACATTCATACACACGCACGCACACGCACACACACAGGAGACCAAAGGGACAGTACACAATGAAGGGGAACAGCCTACCTGTAACGATTCGAGAAAGAGACCTGGGAGTGGATGTGACACCTAATCTAACTCCTGAGGCACATATAAATAGGATAACGACAGCAGCGTACTCTACACTGGCGAAAATTAGAACTTCATTCAGAAACCTAAATGAGAAGGCTTTTAGGGCGCTTTACACTGCCTACGTGAGACCCGTCTTAGAGTATGACGCGCCATCATGGAGCCCCCACCTGAAGAAACACATAAAGAAACTGGAGAAGGTTCAGAGGTTTGCGACGAGGCTTGTCCCAGAGTTACGAGGGATGGGATATTAAGAGCGTCTGAAGAAACTGAACCTTACGACACTAGAGAAAAGAAGGGAGAGAGGAGATATGATAGGGACATATAAAATACTCAGGGGAATTGACAAAGTGGAAATAGATGAAATGTTCACACGTAATAATAACAGAACGAGGGGACATGGGTGGAAACTGGAAACTCAGATGAGTCACAGAGATGTTAGGAAGTTTTCTTTTAGCGTGAGAGTAGTGGAAAAATGGAATGCACTTGGGGAACAGGTTGTGGAAGCAAATACTATTCATACTTTTAAAACTAGGTATGATAGGGAAATGGGACAGGAGTCATTGCTGTAAACAACCGATTGCTGGAAAGGCGGGATCCAAGAGTCAATGCTCGATCCTGCAAGCACAAATAGGTGAGCACACACACACACACACACACACACACACACACACACACACACACACACACACACACACACACACACACACACACACACACACACAGGTGGCTGTGTGGATAGCACGCTGGACACGTAACCCCGTGGGCCGGGTTCGATTCCCGGCGCCGGCGAGAAACAAAATGGGCAGAGTTTCTTTCACCCCTGATGCCCCCTGTTACCTAGCAGTAAATAGGTACCTGGGAGTTAGACGGCGGGTGAATACAACAGTAAATACAATTAGTGAATACAACTAGGTGAACACACACACACAAACAAGTGTAAGGGGCTGGAAATATGAGGAGGCGTCAGGAGACCAGAGGCACAGTACAGGATGAAGGGAAACTACCTCTCTCTAACTAGAGAAAAAAAAGACCTGTGTAACGGGGGGTGGGGGGAAATAGCTCTATCTTGTCCATTATTCCACCCCCCAGTTAACTAACGAGGCCGGGGGAAACAGCTCTCTCTAGTCCGTTATCCCGTCCCCAGTTAGCTAACTATTCTAGAGCACCTCCAGAGTTCCTAAGGCAACCTCTCTCGTTCAACACCTTGTAACCTAGGTATTTGACTACCTAGGTGCTAAGACTACAAGGCGCCGTCACTTGACCAGTTACCCGAAACTCCAGAGAGAACTCTAGAATACAGAATCATTGCCACAAACGTATAAGAGAAAACGAGAGGAAAGAAATGAATAGTGAAGTAATTAGTGAGGGTTTGGGGTGAGAGGCCGAGGGGTGGGAGGAGCGAGGAGGGTCATTAGTTGAAAGTGAGAGTTCAGAGAGGGGTGGAGGGAGAGGTATAGATAGGTTGAAGTAGAAGAGTAGATAGTAGAAGTAGAAAGTAGATAGTAGAAGACGAAATGCTGCCACCATCCATTCATGATCATTACATACAAGACAAGGAATGGAACTTGCCTGTATCACAAAATTCTCAAAAGATGTTATCATGAGTTCATTATTAGTAGTTCCCATCTTTATCATGTACTCATTCTAAACCATGAAACCAGTAACCACAGAGGCTTTCTCACCTCAACTCAAAGCTCTAGGGAACAAAGTTAAACACAATTTAAATAATAAATTCATAATTATATTTCCCATGAAGTATCATAATTTAACAATTCAATTAAAATGTTCCAGTTTAATATGCAAAGTGAGTCATCATCCAAGAATTCGAGAACCCTACAACTTGACTGCCCCTGATCATCACACAACATATGTAAACACGACCAAGTCACCTTAATGTTCACTCACCGAGGACTGAGTCTAAGTGGAATAGAGAGGGGGGGGGGGTCTGTAGTTGACAGAGACTCCCGCCCTGCCGGCCGACAGCCTCCCTGGTAGGGCTGTCTTCTTTTTTCTCTCCTGGCTCGTCTGCTGCTCTGTCTGTTAATGCTTCATGCTCGATAGTTCTCCGAGTATTTATTGGGGAACCTAGTAGCTAACTCCGCCCACAAATAGATAGCCTCCGGCACTACCAAGCCACTCCTTAAACGTCGGCTTGTTTGAAGGCTACCAGACTACAATTAAGAGCTTAGCGGAAGCAAGGTGAAATTCTCATGATCTGACCTCAGGTCACTTGAGGTCATTAACGCTTTGAGGTGTGAGATCTCAGGCAGACAACTGGCGCCTCTCAGATCCTTGTCTGTGACTCATGTACTCTATATATATTTTAAATAAACTAACCCAAACACTTTTACAGTGTTACACCTGGGGTCAGATTCACGAAGCAGTTACGCAAGCACTTACGAACCTGTACATCTTTTCTCAAACTTCGACGGCTTTGTTTACAATTATTAAACAGTTAATGAGCTCCGAAGCACCAGGAAGCTATTTATAACAATAACAACAGTTGGTTGGGAACTGTTCATGCTTGTAAACTGTTTAATAAATGTAACCAAAAGCTGTCAAAGATTGAGAAAAGATGGACACGTTCGTAAGTACTTACGTAACTGCTTCGTGAATCTGGCCCCCCAGGGAGTGGACACAACGCCTCGCCTGAGGCTCATATAAATATAAGAACATCATTCTCTTTCCTAGCAAAGGTTAGAGCATCATTTATGAACCTAAATACGGAGGCATTTAGATCGCTGTTCACCACCTACGTGAGACCAATTGAAGAGTATGCTGCCCCATCGTGGAGCCCCGATTTAAAAAACGCTTAGGGAAACTCTTGAGGGTTTAGAAGGTTGTAATGAGTTTTCCCAGAATTTTGATGGATTGGGTATGAAGAAAAAGTGAAAGAACTAGACCTGACGCCGCTAGAAAAGAGGAGGGACGGGGAAGACATTATAGAAACATTAAAAATACTTAGGGAATCGAGAGTGGAAAAGGCGAAAATCTTCGTGATGAATACCAAGAGAACTAGAAGCCATGGATGGAAACTTTAGAAATAGGTGACCAATAAAGATGTTAGAAAGTTTTCTTTTAGCGTAAGAATAGCGGGAGAAATAAACTAAACTAAAAGATCAGGTTGCAGAAGCAAATTCCATTCACACTATTAAATGTAGCTACGATAGGGAAATAGGCCAAGAGTCATTGCATTAGACAACAGGCGGCTATAAATTGTGGGTCCAAGAGTTAAAGCTCGATCCTGCACACGCACACACACACACAAACACACACACACACACACACACACACACACACACACACACACACACACACACACACACACACACACACACACACACACACACACACACCCTCCACACATAGGAGGCCAGACACAGGATACAGAATAGGTGATGAAGTACTTAATGAAACGAACAGAGAGAAAGATCTAGGAGTTGATATCACACCAAACCTGTCTCCTGAAGCCCACATAAAAAGAATAACGTCTGCGGCATATGCAAAGCTGGCTAACATCAGAACAGCGTTCAGGAACCTGTGTAAGGAATCATTCAGAATCTTGTACACCACATATGTAAGACCAATCCTGGAGTATGCGGCCCCAGCATGGAGCCCGTACCTTGTCAAGCACAAGACAAAGCTGGAAAAAGTCCAAAGGTATGCCACTAAACTAGTCCCAGAACTAAGAGGCATGAGTTACGAGGAAAGGCTGCGGGAAATGCACCTTACGACACTGGAAGACAGAAGAGTAAGGGGGAGACATGATCACAACCTACAAAATCCTCAGAGGAATCGACCGGGTAAACAAGGATGAACTATTCAACACTGGAGGGACGCGAACAAGGGGACATAGGTGGAAACTGAGTACCCACATGAGCCACAGAGACGTTAGAAGGAACTTTTTCAGTGTCAGAGTAGTTAACGGAGGGAATGAATTAGGCAGTGATGTGGTGGAGGCTGACTCCATACACAGTTTTAAATGTAGATATGATAGAGCCCAGTAGGCTCAGGAATCTGTACACCAGTTGATTGACAGTTGAGAGGCGGGACCAAAGAGCCAAAGCTCAACCCCCGCAAGCACAAATAGGTGAGTACAAATAGGTGAGCACACACACACACACACATACACACACACACACACACACACACACACACACACACACACACACATACAGCCGAAGCTCAACTAGGTGAGCGCACACACACAGGAAAAAAACCCACTTAAATTAAAAAAACATCTTTAATATATTGTTGACAAATGACACATTGTTATCATTACAGCATTACCAATTAAAGAGGACAATAGCAGCACGATCAAAGGTCTGCCTCCTGGTGTGGCAACAACTACCATTCAATAATTGTCTGGCTACACTGAAATATAAGAATTTTTTTTTTTTTTTTACGCATTGTATTACCATTGTAAATATTCCATGATTTTTTTAGGGTTATTTTTATTACTAAAACGTTTCACTGCATAAAATAATATATATATTTTTTTTTTATTTGTCAAACCGGAAATAAAATGAGGTTATGATATGGGGGAAGAATTGGATGAAGCGTTTTATTCCTTTATTGATTAGTAAATATTAATATTTAATGGTCTTTAAATTGCTGAAGAGTTTGTTGATTCTGTTGATTAAAGTCGGTATGGTTGAAATTATGAGGATTTTTGTATGGTTGAAAATTATAATGATGATTGCCATTTTTGAAAAGGTTGTGATAATAATAATTTAAAAAAAAAATTAATCCTTTTCATTTAATTATTTGTGATCAAAATAATGTAAAGTGGAGTATTATATTATATTATTATATAATATATGATATATATAGGTATATACACTCTGTATATACCTATATATATATATGTGTATATACCTATATAGGTATATACACTTTTACGTATTCAGAGTTAAATGGCAAGTTTTTCCCTGAATGCTCTGTGTTCCTTTCTCTGAGGCTGTGGGTCCCTATAAAGTGGTACCCCCATATATATATATATTATATATATATATATATATATATATATATATATATATATATATATATATATATATATATATATATATATATATGGGGGTACCACATATATATATATATATATATATATATATATATATATATATATATATATATATATATATATATATATATATATATATATATATATATATATATATATTAAGGGAATATTTAGAACCTCTCGAGTTACATGTCAGTAGGAAGGAATTTTGCCCATTTGTCGGGGCCCAAAAAATCCGAGTTTTTATAGACCGTGCAAAATGGAACTATTTTTTTCTATGAGAATTAAAAGGTTGAGAACTTTTCATTATGGTTTTATTTGTTTCTGCTTTTAAGCTTTTTTTTTAATTCTTTGTTTGGTTTCAGTTACGAGTTTTTTTTGTATTAATTAATTGGTAAACGTTTTAGTATATGAATAGGGGAGGTTGTGGGGTGGGGGGGGGAGGTTGTGGGATGGGGGGGGGGGTTCTGTGGAAGGGGGTGTGACGGAAGGAGGGGGGGGGAGAGGGGTAGCAAGATGAGGTGTGTGTGTGTGTCTGCGCGCGCGCGCGTGTGTGAGTGAGGGGAGCAAGACAGGAAAGGAGGGGATGGGGGTCAGAAGGCAGTGGAAGTGTTAGTGGTGAGGGGAGGAATGATATTTTGGGAGGGGAGGAAGGGAGGGGACATTACGGGCTCACCATAGCCCGTGCTACATGGACATTTCGTTCCGAGTAGCTAAATCTAAAACAACAACAGAGAGAGAACACTAGCGAGGGGGGAAAGGTGATAACATCTTAACTTGTTTGTTACAAGTTAATGTCTTCTCTCCCTTCCCCTCTTCCCCCCTCAACCCTCAATCTTATCTCCCCTTCTCTCATCTCAATACAGTTTCCCTCTCCTCAATCTTCTTCCCATTATATATACACACACACAAGGCGAGACCGGGACCAAGGAGCCAGAGCTCAACCCCCTCAAGCACAACTAGGTGACTACAAGATGGTGTCGGAGCCTGGGAGAGTGAGAAGCGATGCCTGGGTAAAGAAGGAGTGAGAGTAAGCTAGGTGTTGATGGAGGCTCCGGAGGGCTCGGGGGTCTTAACATTGCCCCAAGATGCTTGGCGTCGCTCCGGTAAGTTCCTTACACCTTTAGTGAGTGTTGGGGCAAGTCCCTCACTGAGCTCCACTCATATGACTCCTCCACCTTAAATAATCCCCCCCCCCCGGGATTTACACACACATACATGCACACACACATACACACATACACATGCACACACACATACACACGCACACACACACACACACACACACACACACACACACACACACACACACACACACACACACACACACACACACACACACACACACACACAGTTTTAAATGTAGATATGATAGAGCCCAGTAGGCTCAGGAACCTGTACACCAGTTGATTGACAGATGAGAGGTGGGACCAAAGAGCCAGAGCTCAACCCCCACAAGCACAAATAGATGAGTACAAATAGGTGAGTACACACAAACAGGATACCGAATGGAAGATGAAGTCCTCAGAGAGAGAAAGATCTAGGAGTTGATATCACACCAAACCTGTCTCCTGAATCCCACATCCAAAAAGAATAACATCTGCGGCGTATGCGAGGCTGGCTAACATCAGAACTGCCTTCAGGAACCTGTGTAAGGAATTATTCAGAACCTTGTATACCACATATGTAAAACTAATCCAGGAGTATGTGTTGGACGTCTCAAAGCTTGTTTAAGGCCACTGTAGGTGAATACTACTGTACATAAATGTTAGTTACACAACCAAGACGTTCGTGAAGCAGATCGTCGAGGACGCCGATGATAGTGTGCCGGGCGGTGTTGGACGCACGAGGTCACACATGTGGTGACCTCATTCATCAGGTCACCACAGGAGCAGGCACTAACAAATAATGATTTATAAACATACCCTGGGCAAGAGGCAGCCGTGGGAAAAATTGAAAACACCCTGCGCCAATGACGTCCCAGGAAAAAATGAAAACGGCCCGTCATTGGCGCCATTTCCACTACTACTATAATGTCTCCCCCATCCCTTCTCTTTTCTAGCGGCGTCAGGTCTAGTTCTTTCACTTTTTCTTCATACCCAATCCATAAAAATTCTGGGAAAACTCATTACAACCTTCTAAACCCTCAAGAGTTTCCCTAAGCGTTTTTTAAATCGGGGCTCCACGATGGGGCAGCATACTCTTCAATTGGTCTCACGTAGGTGGTGAACAGCGATCTAAATGCCTCCGTATTTAGGTTCATAAATGAGGCTCTAACCTTTGCTAGGAAAGAGAATGATGTTGTTATATTTATATGAGCCTCAGGCGAGGCGTTGTGTCCACTCCCTGGGGGGCCAGATTCACGAAGCAGTTACGTAAGTACTTACGAACGTGTCCATCTTTTCTCAATCTTTGACAGCTTTTGGTTACATTTATTAAACAGTTTACAAGCATGAAAAATTTGTCAATCAACTGTTGTTATTGTTATAAACAGCCTCCTGGTGCTTCGGAGCTCATTAACTGTTCAATAATTGTAAACAAAGCCGCCAAAGACTGAGAAAAGATATTCAGATTCGTAAGTGCTTGCGTAACTGCTTCGTGAATCTGGCCCCAGATCATCTTGTGCCATTGTCCTCCACACACACACTCGATATTATAGATCGTACTCGGGGCCATTATATATATATATTTTACTTCTACAATAAAAACCAAAGAAAAGGCCCAAGCTGTTCTGCATTCCTTCCCGCTACCAAGAAAGCTGCAACCACACCAAACAGTCGATAAATATATGCGGCCCCAGCATGGAGCCCGGACTTTGTCAAGCTCAGGGTTAACCTGGGAAAAGTTCAGAGGTATGCCACTAGGCTAGTCCCAGAACCAAGAGGCATGAGTTACGAGCAAAGGCTACGTGACATGAGCCTAACGTCGCTGGAAGATAGGAGAGCTCGGGGAGACATGATCACTACCTACAAAATTCTAAGAGGAATTGACAGGGTAGATAAAGAAAAATTGTTTAACACGGGTGGTACGTGAACAAGAGGACACAGGTGGAAACTGAGTACCCACATGAGCCACAGAGACGTTAGAAGGAACTTTTTCAGTGTCAGAGTAGTTAACGGATGGAATGCATTAGGCAGTGATGTGGTGGAGGCTGACTCCATACACAGTTTCAAATGTAGATATGATAGAGCCCAGTAGGCTCAGGAATCTGTGCACCAGTTGATTGACAGTTGAGAGGCGGGACCAAAGAGCCAAAGCTCAACCTCCACAAGCGCAACAATGTAATTACACACAGAAACTCGGGCCATAGGAATACGAGTCCCAAGTGCTGTCCATTCAGCTACCAGGCCCCTCAAATAAAAATAATACAAATAGCCTTAAAAAGCACGCATATATGTGTCTGTAATATGCAGTAGATATGATAGAGAAAATAGGTCTAGAGCGAGTATATTGGAGTTTCTTTCACCATGATGCTCCTGTTACCTAGCAGTAAACAGGTACCTGGGAGTTAGTCAGCTGTCACGGACTGCTTCCTGGGGTGTGTTTGTGTGGTGTGTGGGGGGGGGGGGGGGAAATAGTAGTTAGTAGCAGTTGATTGACAGTTGAGAGGCGGGCCGAAAGAGCTTGCGGGAGCTCAACCCCCGCAACTAGGTGAATACAACGGGCTGTTATCGCCCGTGGGTCGTTGTTACCTCACTACCACAATTCAAATGGGTTAAATTTAATGAGAAATTATTCCCAATGGATCCTCCCTATTTCCTTCCTCTCTCTCTCTCTCTCTCTCTCTCTCTCTCTCTCTCTCTCTCTCTCTCTCTCTCTCTCTCTCTCTCTCTCTCTCTCTCTCTCTCTCTCTCTCTCTCTCTCTCTCTCTCTCTCTCCCTCCCTCCCTCCCCCCCCTCCCCCTTTCTCATTTTTTTTTTAAATTCTTTTCTATTGACTCATTGCCATTTCCATTCTTCAGTCTCGACTTTCCCCTTTGTTCCTAGAGGGTACTTTTACCCTGTACCTAAGGGGTCTCACTCCTACCCCCTTACCTAAGGGGTAACATGTCCTCCAAGAATCGACCACTTTCTTCTCTCTTTAAATTACATTTCTCCTTCACTTCCCATAAAAGACAACCTGTTAAATAAAGAGAGATGACCACTACCTAATAAATATTCCCTTGCCCATTCCTTTACTGCTAGAATCTACCCAATAAAGCATCTAGACTATTGGAACCGCTTCAAATCTTTAACTCTGTGTTCTCTTGAGCGCAGGCGGGAGAGATACATAATAATTTACACGTGGAAAATAGTAGAGGGGCTGGTTCCAAACCTGCACACAGAAATAACATCACATGAGACCAGAAGACATGGCAGGATGTGCAGAATACCCCCGTTGAAGAGCAGAGGTGCAACAGGTACTCTGAGAGAGAACTCTATCAACATCAGAGGCCCGAGACTGTTCAACAAGCTTCCACTGCACATAAGGGGCATAACTACATAAGGAGTACAATTAGGTGAGTACACACACACACACACACACACACACACACACACACACACACACACACACACACACACACACACACACACACACACACACACACACACACACAAACACACACACACAGGTCCACTCTCTCTCTCTCTCTCTCTCTCACAGTGTTCAAGAGAGAACTATCAACATCAGAGGCCCGAGACTGTTCAACACGCTTCCACTACACATAGGGGCCATAACTGGCCGACCCCTCACAGTGTTCAAGAGAGAACTATCAACATCAGAGGCCCGAGACTGTTCAACACGCTTCCACTACACATTAGGGGCATAACTGGCCGACCCCTCACAGTGTTCAAGAGATAACTATCAATCACACACACAGTATGTGTGTGTGATTGACAGTTGAGAGGCGGGCCGAAAGAGCAGAGCTTAACCCTCGCCAGCATAACTAAGTGAATATACAAACAAAAACACTAACAAAACACAGCTTTTAACGTGAAGATGTTAAGCGAGAAAGGGAATTAAGTTCTTGCAATGAACTAAGAAATACTGGGATGGCGGGGGAGGGGGGGGGCCCAGGAGCTGTCGTATCCGTCACAGAAGCACATGTAGGCAAGATGATGTAGGTGAGCACAAGGTTAAGTCATTAAGCACTCCTCGCGGGCGTCGTTTGCCTCTACTCGAGGTCATTACTGTCTAATGACCAGTCGTTAGTACTGACACCGTGGCTAAGTTTCTATTAGAGCCGGTGGTGGTGGTAGGTGGCGATTGGTGGTTGGTGGTGGTAGTTGGTGGTGGTGGTGGTAGTTGGTAAGATGCAGGTCATTGTTAGAGATAGTGGTGATGGTGATTGTTGGTGGCGAGAGAGAGAGAGAGAGAGAGAGAGAGAGAGAGAGAGAGAGAGAGAGAGAGAGAGAGAGAGAGAGAGAGAGAGAGAGAGAGAGAGAGAGAGAGAGAGAGAGAGAGAATGAAAGGAATACAGGTGCATTAAGGTAAGAAGATAAGGATAAGGGGAGACAGGAAGGAAGGTAATTAGCGAGACTGAGCACAAAGGAAGAAGTAGAAGAGATGAAGGGCGGAGAGAAGGCTGACACGAGGATGAACGAGGGCATAGGGAGGGAGAGAAGAGTGAGAGCCAATTAGGTGGAAGATAAGAGAGAGAGAGAGAGAGAGAGAGAGAGAGAGAGAGAGAGAGAGAGAGAGAGAGAGAGAGAGAGAGAGAGAGAGAGAGAGAGAGAGAGAGCCAGGAGATGCATATCGTAACCTAGGAATAATGGGAGCAAGGCTTAAGAGAGAGAGAAGAACCAATAATGGGATAAGAGAAGACGAAGGATGGATAGGACAGGAAATTATAAGGCAAAACGAGTCTATGTATGAACACGTATGAACATGTATGAACGCACAGATTAACGATTGTCTGGGCTGAAGAAAACGCATGACTCAAATCACCAATTATCACACATCTGGGTCCCCCATGCTGACCCAACAACCTGTAAGGTCAAACGATGCTGTTACCGTATCCGTATGACCTTTACAGCGTCGTCAGACAAAACACGGCATTATGAACGAATTCTGGACACCGCATCAATCCTTCTCAATGCTAGACGCACCAATGCGACCCCTTATTCACATATGCTTCGCATAAAGCACGGACTCAGGAGTCGTTTGACCCGTTCTATAGTTTGTTGCAACCCATCTTCTTCTTGCAGGGTTTCAATATTAGCTTGTCTGCTTTGCTGAGCCCTTATGTGGGGAACACGTGCAGGTTCGTCTCTCTTCTTAATGTGTAGTGTTCGAAGAGCTTTTGGGAACTAACGTGAGATGACCAAAAAACAAGAGTTGAAAAAAACTCTTTTTGAGGTGAAAAAAACAGTTTTGAGTTGAAAAACTGAGGCATATAATAGTTTCACATCTGTAAAAAAAAAAAAAATAGAAGAAAAGGCGCCTTTTCGGTCCGTCTTGGACCATTATGGATTTATCTGACTTGACAATGGTCCGGGATGGGCCGAAACGTCTTAAACGTGCTCTGTCTTCAGGTGTGCGCGTGTACTCACCTATTTGTGCTTGCGGGGGTTGAGCTCTGGCTCTTTGGTCCCGCCTCTCAACCGCCAATCAACTGGTGTACAGATTCCTGAGCCTACTGGGCTCTATCATATCTACATTTGATACTGTGTATGGAGTCAGCCTCCACCACATCACTGCCTAATGCATTCCATCCGTTAACTACTCTGACACTGAAAAAGTTCCTTCTAACGTCCCTGTGGCTCATGTGGGTACTCAGTTTCCACCTGCGTCCCCTTGTTCGCGTACCACCCGTGGTAAACAGTTTATCTTTAACTACCCTGTCAGTTCCTCTGAGAATTTTGTAGGTAGTGATCATGTCTCCCCTTTTCTGTCTTCTAGTGTCGTGAGGTGCATTTCTCGCAGCCTTTCTTCGTAACTCATGCCTCTTAGTTCTGGGACTAGCCTAGTGGCATACCTCTGAACTTTTTCCAGCTTCGTCTTGTGCTTGATAAGGTACGAGCTCCATGCTGGGACCGCATACTCCAGGCTTGGTCTTACATATTTGGTATACAAGGTTCTGAATGATTCCTTACACAGGTTCCTGAAGGCAGTTCTGATGTTAGCCAGCCTCGCATATGCCGCAGACGTTATTCTTTTGATGTGTGCTTCAGGAGACAGGGTTGGTGTGATATCAACTCCTAGATCCTTCTCTCTGTCAGTTTCATGAAAGACTTAATTTCCCATTCTGTATCCTGTGTCTGGCTTCATGTTTCCACTGTCTAGTTTCATTACCTTACATTTACTCGGGTTGAACTTTAGTAGCCATTTGCTGGACCATTCATGCAGTCTGTCTAGGTCATCTTGTAGTCTCATATTGTCTTCCTCCGTTTTAATCCTCCTCATAATTTTTGCATCATCAGCAAACGATGAGAGGAATGATTCTATACCCTCTGGAAGATCATTTACATATATAAGAATCAGTATGGGTCCAAGGACTGAACCCTGCGGTACCCCACTGGTGACGTCTCACCAATCTGAGACCTCACCCCTCACACAGTGACTCGCTGCCTTCTGTTACTTAGGTACTCCCTTATCCAATAGAGTGTGTGTGTGAAGCAGACCTGGTTTCCCTTTCCCCCCTGCCCTGCCCCATCGTTCCGGCCCCTTCCTCCTCCTCCCCTTCCCTCCCCTTCCCTCTTCCCCTCCCCCCTTCGCTGCTCAACACGAAAGATGCTTTGGAGCCGGCAAGATGAAACCATTGGTTATAATAAGACCGAAGGAGAGGAGACTTGAGCCTCTATACCCGTTCTTTTGTCCTGCTTGAGGTGACCTTTGGTCCTGCTTGCGGTGACCTTTGGTCCTGCTTGAGGTGACCTTTGGTCCTGCTTGAGGTGACCTTTGGTCCTGCTTGAGGTGACCTTTGGTCCTGCTTGAGATGACCTTTGGTCCTGCTTGAGGTGACCTTTGGCCCTGCTTGAGATGACCTTTGGTCCTGCTTGATGTGACCTTTGGTCCTGTTTGAGATGACTTTTGGTCCTGCTTGAGATGACCTTTGGTCCTGCTTGAGATGACCTTTGGTCCTGCTTGAAATGACCTTTGGTCCTGCTTGATGTGACCTTTGGTCCTGCTTGAGATGACCTTTGGTCCTACTTGATATGACCTTTGGTCCTGCTTCAAGTGACCTTTGGTCCTGCTTCAGGTGACCTTTGGTCCTGCTTCAGGTGACCTTTGGTCCTGCTTGAGGTGACCTTTAGTCCTGCTTGAGGTGACCTTTAGTCTTGCTTGAGGTGACCTTTGGTCCTGCTTGAGATGACCTTTGGTCCTGCTTGAAGTGACCTTTGGACCTGCTTGAGATGACCTTTGGACCTGCTTGAGATGACCTTTGGTCCTGCTTTTTGTCCTGCTTTATGTGACCTTTGGTCCTGCTTCAGGTGACCTTTGATCCTGCTTCAGGTGACCTTCGGCACTGCTTGAGGTGACCTTTGTACCTTGTAAGACACTCTTGCCGCTGGACACTCCTCGTGCTCTCTTTAGACTGACCTTTCTTGGCTCTAACTTATTGGCCTCATTAAGCAACCTTCGGCTAAGGCTGGCAAAGCTTCCGACTGAAATAGTAATGGTCCGTGACATTTGACTGAAACTTGAGTAAATATTACATTGCCCTGAAAAGTTTTCATTTAATACATGTTTGATACTGGACATGCATAGATCTGTGACTGATGTTATCTTGAGGTTATCTTGAGGTTATCTTGAGATGATTTCGGGGCTTTTTTTTTTTTTTTTTTTTTTTTAGTGTCCCCGCGGCCCGGTCCTCGACCAGGCCTCCACCCCCAGGAAGCAGCCCGTGACAGCTGACTAACACCCAGGTACCTATTTACTACTAGGTAACAGGGGCATTCAGGGTGAAAGAAAGAAAGTGATGGCACTCTTCTGGTTATTGTCACGAGTTCAAATGTTCACAGTTGAAATAAATGTTCAATTCTAGCTACTTTTAATGATGAAATTCTCGTTTGTTCAGTTGAAGCTTTCACTAGGCTGCACGGCGCCCATTAACGTTGGAAATTAGTAGCTAATATATTTAAAATGAGCTTTGCAAACAGTTGACTGTTAGTTCTATACGGGTTCCAGCGCCTGGTTGGTTGACAGCCCTCTTTGGGTTGACAGCCCGGCAGGTGTCACGTCAAATAACTGAATTGATTGACACAATCGGGAATTGACCAACCGGATGCGTGACATGATGATAACTACCAGTAGGAAGCCGCTGATCAATCTAGCATGATATTATACTCCGGGTAATACGTCATAACTGTCATGCCGTGTCCTGAGTGATTGACAGGTGATACGGCACAGGTGGGAGGGGGAGAGGGGGGGGGGGGAGGGTGGTCATGGACGTGTCAAGGGGAAAGAGGGCTTGACACCGTGTTATTACACCTGGCTGATGTCCATGTGATTAGGGGTGGGGGGGGAGAGGGAGAGGGAGAAGGGGGGTCACTAATCCGATATGAGGGGAGGGGGGGGGGGGTGGAATGGGTCGTACCATTAACTAATTATTCTCACAGCCCAGGTAGACAGGAAGGTATAATTGATACTGCTCTATCATGTGAGATCAATTATAGGGAGTGTACGTAGGCTGTAGACATTGTGAAAATAATTTTAGAGTTTAATACGTGTATGGTTCGCGTTTCGCGGCTGTGACGTCGCTGTCCACACACACCTGAAGGAGAATTGTCCACACACACCTGAAGGAGAATTGTCCACACACACCTGAAGGAGAATAGTCCACACACCTGAAGGAGAATAGTCCACACACCTGAAGGAGAATAGTCCACACACACCTGAAGGAGAATAGTACACACACACCTGAAGGAGAATAGTCCACACACCTGAAGGAGAATAGTCCACACACACCTGAAGGAGAATAGTCCACACACACCTGAAGGAGAATAGTCCACACACCTGAAGGAGAATAGTCCACACACACCTGAAGGAGAATAGTCCACACACACCTGAAGGAGAATAGTCCACACACCTGAAGGAGAATAGTCCACACACACCTGAAGGAGAATAGCCCCCACACCTGAGTGAGAAAGGCGGCTGATAAACGCTGAGAACGGTGCCCCTCCCCCCCTCCAGACTTTGAACTAAGCCTGATATAAGCCAGTCAGTCTTAAGGGCTGAAATGTATTTAGTCTTGCAAAGCTAACATCTCCAGGCGACTTAACACGACTCTAAATCATTTACCAAAGCGCTTGTTAACCATTACAAAATAGTCCGGTGACATTTGTAATGGTTATTTGTATTTTGTAATGGTTAACAAGCGCTTTCATTACTCAATAATTACTCAAAGTTGACGAAATATTTCAGAAATCGTAGCGAATTACCCGTTTTTTTAATGAATTATATAAGATATATTCTATATATATATATATATGGACAGGTTAGTGCTAGTAATAGTTAAACGGGGTTTTGTAAGCCGTATAGACAGTTGAGACAGAGTGGGGCAGTTGCCAGGATTCGAACTATTTCTGTCCATTGTTCCTGAAGTTCTGGGATGAACAGGTTTGTTTGGATCCAGAGACCTGTTGCTGTTGGATTTTCTTTTGTGTTCGTGGGGTATTGTTTTGTGTGGGAGAGGGGGGAGTGTGTGGAAGGGGGAGGTGGGGGGAGTGTGTGGAAGGGGGAGAGGGAGGAGTGTGTGGAAGTGGGAGAGAGGGTATTTGAAGGGGTGGGGGGTAGGGGGGAGGAGAATAAGGTAGATGGGAGGACTGGGGCAAGGGAAAGGGGGGGGGGTGGAATGGGTTAAGGGAGGGTGGAGGAAAGGGAAAGGGGGGGGGGAGGAAAGTCTGGCTAAAACATTAATTCTTCTTTCTTTTGGTGACTAGTCTTTTCTTTCCCTTTCTTTCCATCCCATTTGATTCCCTATTCTGCTATGTTGTGTCTTTTCCTTTCATCCCCCTTTTTCTCTCCTCTATATTTTCCCTTCTCATGCTTCCCTATTTTCTCCCTTTCCTACCCCTCTCCATCCCCCCTACTCCTTTCCTCTCCCCTTCCCACCCTTTCCTCACCCACACCCCTCTTCC
>NC_091173.1:9197006-9209506 GCF_040958095.1 Procambarus clarkii
CACGTGTGGAACAACCCTGGCTAACACCTGTGGAACAACCCTGGCTAACACCTGTGGAGCAACCCTGGCTAACACCTGTTGAACAACCCTGGCTAACACCTGTGGAACAACCCTGGCTAACACCTGTGGAACAACTCTGGCTAACACCTGTGGAACAACCCTGGCTAACACCTGTGGAACAACACTGGCTAACACCTGTGGAACAACCCTGGCTAACACGTGTGGAACAACCCTGGCTAACACCTACATTGAACTTCAGTGTTGCACATCCGGGTGGCGCTGCCACTCACTCGGCCAAATCCCGTAAGTACAGAGAGCTGGATCACCACAACAATTTTGTCCCCATTGCTTCTGAGACACTCGGCGCCTGAGATAAGAGTACCACTAGTTTTTTGAAGGGACGGGGTTCTAGGCTAATTGAAACAACAAGAGTCCCTAGAGCTGCCAGCTTCCTTTTCCAGCGCCTCAGCGTGGCGATACAGAGGGGAAATGCACACTGCATCGAGGGTTCCTGCCCGCCATCTGAGGAGCTGGAGGAACTCGACAACTTGTGATAATCATCTTTGTACCTTATATGTAACTCCTTATTTGTAATAAAGTTGAAATAAAATAAACACTTACATATGTATAGGAGAAGACAATATGTGCCAGCACCTTTCTGACCTAGCTCTTGGACCCCGCCTTTCTAACTGGCTGTTGTCTAATTAATGTACCGAATCCTGACGTATTTTCATCATATATCTACGGCATATATTTCTCTCTGTATATAGAGAGAATATATTCTCTTTTATATAAATTATATATATAAGAGATTCTCTCTTTCTATAACACACACTCACCTTTACTAGGTGCGTACTAGGTAAGTAAGCACACATCCCTAGGAAGGAGCTCGTAGCAGCTGTCTAACTCCCAGGTACCTATTTATTGCTAGGTAAACAGGGGCATCAGGGTGAAAGTATCTCTGCCTTAGCCTGGAATCGAACCGGGGTCTCCCTAGGTGGACTACGACCCCCGAGCGCTGTCTGCTCGACCGCGAGGACCTATTTGTGCGTGTGTGTTCAAAATGAAATTTCACTTTAATAATGGAGCCGGCGGCTGAGCGGACAGAGCACTGGACGCGTGATCCTGTGGTCCCGGGTTCGATCCCGGGCGCCGGCGAGGAACGATGGGCAGAGTTTCTTTCACCCGGATGCCCCTGTTACCTAGCAGTAAATGAGTACCTTGGAGTTAGTCAGCTGTCACGGGCTGCTTCCTGGGGGTGGAGGCCTGGTCGAGGACCTGGCCACGGGGACACTAAGCCCCGAAATCATCTCAAGATAACCTCAAGATAACCAGGAAGATGGACAGAAGATCGATTCAAGCAATAGTTCCATGTTTTATTTCGAACCGTTCATTAAGTTATTTTAAATGTTACAAAACTGTCCTAACCTCCCTTGTACGATGTATAACAAGTGTATAAACAGTTTGTTGTGTATAAGTATATTTTTCAGGCGCATTTGATGGTTGCGACGCTGGAAAAAACACCCGCCAATCGTCCGGAAATATTATAAATGGGTTTTGAAACGACTTCCTTCGTTTTTTTCCCCCATAGAAAAGTAACGGTGCGTGAAGCTGATTGGTTGGCGCCATACGTGGCCGGCCAATGGGTCGTGATGTGAGACTGGCGTCGGCCAATCCGCTTCTAGGACCGTTCCAGTCTGTGGCCAATCCCGCTTCAGCCCTCCTTGGGATCACGGCAGCGTGGGTCCCCAACTATTTACCTTGAGCCATGAATGAGTGCTCGTCGGAGGCGCTTGGCGAGCGACAAAAGGAACAGTGTGTTAATTTGCACCTTTGGACCAGGAAAGGACAATCAGCTTTGGTTGGGGGAGGGGGAGGGGAAGGGGGGGCTTACTGGGGAGAGGCCACAATGGTGGGGGGTATGAACGTCCCTCTCTTTGTTCCCCTGACTGTGTTGGGGTGTGTTCTCTCTCTCTCTCTCTCTCTCTCTCTCTCTCTCTCTCTCTCTCTCTCTCTCTCTCTCTCTCTCTCTCTCTCTCTCTCTCTCTCTCTCTCTCTCTCTCTCTCTTTCTCTCTCTCCCTCCCTCCCTCTGTGGGTGAAGGGGGGAAGCAGGCGGGTGTGGTGTGACCAAATGGTTTCGGGCCATGATGGCCCATGGCCTACTGACAATGGCCTATTACTAAATGGCCCATGGTCCGATGCCTCCAGAAACATCCTCACTGCCCCCTTCTCATCAATCAAAATATTATATATATATATATATATATATATATATATATATATATATATATATATATGCAACTGAAAACTCACACCCCAGAAGTGACTCGAACCCATACTCCCAGAAGCAACGCAACTGGTATGTACAAGACGCCTTAATCCACTTGACCATCACGACCGGACAAAATGAGGTGATAGCCGAGGCTATATGAACCACCCCACCGCCGGCACTCGGATAGTTATCTATCCGAGTGCCGGTCGGAGTGCCTCATTTTGTCCGGTCGTGATGGTCAAGTGGATTAAGGCGTCTTGTACATACCAGTTGCGTTGCTTCTGGGAGTATGGGTTCGAGTCACTTCTGGGGTGTGAGTTTTCAGTTGCATATGTCCTGGGGACCATTCAGGCTTGTTCGCATATATATATATATATATATATATATATATATATATATATATATATATATATATATATATATATATATATATATAATGTTAACCTCCTCTCTCTGCTCCTCGATTCCTTGCTGTCTTCTCTTTCTGTTCTTCCCTCTTGTTCTTCCCTGTGTTCTTCCCCCCCCTTGTTCTTCCCTCTGTTCTTTATAGCTCTTTTGGTTACAATATTCCAGCGGACTTCCTCTGGTGGAAAACTTAATTGTTGTTCTCTCCCGTGTTCTTGTTTGGTGAGTGTTCTTCACTTGTTATTGCTGTTCTTTAACGCTTGTTATTGCTGTTCTTCCCGTTCTCATAGTACTGTTGTTTGAGGTGTTCATCAGATCTATCTTCTCTCTCTGTTTACCAGTTCACTGATGATTTGTTTACTAGTTTATTTAGATAATTAACCGTTTACTGAGTTTACCATTCCTGTGTGTCTTGGTTTACCGTCAATGTGTACAGTACCGTCAGTGTGTACTCACAGGTATTTATCCGTCTATGTCAAGGTTATCGACATTGCAGCTTGCACTGTACATGCACGAGAACCATGCCATATATTATGTAAACTTTCATCAGTTTATATGTAAACTTCTGTAAACGCCAGAAGTTCGCCCTGAATGTGGACCAATACTGAACGTCTCTGGAGAACCGCGGCAGAATGATATCAAAATAAATGGTGATAGCGGGTGTGTATGTTGACAGCTGGAGAGGTGTTGCAACTACTGCTGCTTGGGGGGGGGGGTGGGGGGGGGGAGGGGGGGGGTTGTGATACATTCATTCCTACCCCCCCCCCCTCCCCAGGAATGGGGGGGTGGGTGGGGGAGGGGGGGGGTTGTGGAGGACTGTTCACTATCCTTCGTTTTCTCACCTTCACGTTATTTCTAACCTCATTCTCAGTTCACCTCCTCCTCCTCCTCCTCCTGGTTTTGTTGATGCTCCTGCACTCTTTCTTACCTCATCTTATCGTGTGCACTATGCAATAATTACTGCTCTCATGATTACCTTATCAACTGTGCAACGCTCAGTCAATATTATTATTGTCATGGTGATGAGGTGTTTCCTGTCGTGGCTGTGGCGGAGAGAGAGAGAGAGGAGAGAGAGAGAGAGAGAGAGAGAGAGAGAGAGAGAGAGAGAGAGAGAGAGAGAGAGAGAGAGAGAGAGAGAGAGAGAGAGAGAGAGAGAGAGAGAGAGAGAGAGAGGAAGCCCAACACCCCAAGGAAGCAGCCCGTAGCAGCTGTCTAACTCCCAGGTACCTATTTACTGCTAGGTGAACATGGGGCACCATAGTGAAAGAAAATCTGCCCATTTGTTTCTCCTGCTGCCGGGGGATCGAACCCGGGCCCCTTAAGACTACGACCTTAGAGCGCTGTCCTCTCAGTCGCGAGGCGCTCTGGCATAGGTGACACAGGGTGACACGTGACACAGGACACAAGGATGACACATTTGACACAGGGATGACACATTTGACACAGGGATGACACATTTGACACAGGGGTGACACATTTGACACAGGGATGACACATTTGACACAGGGGTGACACATTTGACACAGGGATGACACATTTGACACAGGGGTGACACATTTGACACAGGGGTGACACATTTGACACAGGGATGACACATTTGACACAGGGGTGACACATTTGACACAGGGATGACACATTTGACACAGGGATGACACATTTGACACAGGGGTGACACATTTGACACAGGGGTGACACATTTGACACAGGGATGACACATTTGACACAGGGATGACACATTTGACACAGGGATGACACATTTGACACAGGGGTGACACATTTGACACAGGGATGACACATTTGACACAGGGATGACACATTTGACACAGGGATGACACATTTGACACAGGGGTGACACATTTGACACAGGGATGACACATTTGACACAGGGATGACACATTTGACACAGGGATGACACATTTGACACAGGGATGACACATTTGACACAGGGATGACACATTTGACACAGGGGTGACACATTTGACACAGGGGTGACAGGGAAATGACATAAATGAATAATCATCTTAAGATTTTTTGGGATTAACTACTTCCTACTCTCCTCTTTCCAGCTGTCTCTTCCTTTCCTCTCTTCCTCCCCCATTCTCTTCTCCTTTTCCCTCCCCCCATTCTCCCGCGTCTTCTCCCTTCCTTTTTATTTTCCATATAATCACCCCCCGCGGCGCCCTAAACCTCCCCCCACCCCCCCACTTGGGGGAGAGGGGGGGGTGGGGGGAGGTTGTAGAGGTTGTGGTGGTGATATTGGTGGGGTCAGGGGAGGGGGAAAGGGGGGGGGGGTTTGTTGTGGTTGTGATCAGGAGGGCGTTGGTGGTGGTTGTGGTTTTGGCTGTAGTGGTTAATCGAAGTGGTACTGGTAGTGGTGGTAGTGGTAGTGACGGTGGTATGGTGGTGGTGGCTAAGGTGGCATCCCAGTGGTGGTGGTGGTGATAGTGAAGCAGCATTATTCACAACCTACTGGGGGGGGGGGGGTACAAGTGGCAGGATGAACAACCCAGCGGGTTTTCTTCCTATTGGGGAGTGTTGTACATGCTGCTATGGCTGGTAAGGCAGTATACACAGCCTGGGGAGCCTCGATACCTTGTGACATTCTTCGGTCACTCACTCACTCACTCACTCACTCACTCACTCACTCACTCACTCACTGACGTAGTGAGTTTACAGCCGTCGTTCACGCCTGCCGCGACCAATCAACGTCCAGGAAGACAGCCACACACGTGTCCACCTCTCACAACTCACCCCAATTCCACATCTCATGATGGTGGGGGGTTGGGGGTGTTGGGGGGGACATACCTCAGTCCAGTGCCTGAGAGGGTAGGGGGGGGGTGTGGGGGGTACAGATGAGAAAGGGGAACGGTGGGGGTGGAATGAGATAGAGGGGGTGAGGAGGGGGGGGTTGATAATTTCCCCATAATACCTGTAGGCCCTATAAAGGTAGACGGAATTGAGAGATAATTAAGGGGTTTACACAGCGCCGGAAGACTGATAGGGGCCGAGAGACTGAGATTGATCGCCGACAGTTATTGACAGCTGTTCAGGCCAATTACCCTCCTGTCAATTAAATAATTAACTCTTGTTTTAAGTTAACGTTGCACTGTAATAATGGCTCTGGTTTGTCCTAGCAACGGTGGTGTTAAAGCTAGCTCTCTCTCTCTCTCTCTCTCTCTCTCTCTCTCTCTCTCTCTCTCTCTCTCTCTCTCTCTCTCTCTCTCTCCTCTCTCTCTCTCTCTCTCTCTCTCTCTCTCTCTCTCTCTCTCTCTCTCTCTCTCTCTCTCCTCTCTCTCCCTCTCTCCCTCCTCTCTCTCTCTCTCTCTCTCTCTCTCTCTCTCTCTCTCTCTCTCTCTCTCTCTCTCTCTCTCTCTCTCTCTCTCTCTCTCTCTCTCTCTCTCATGCTCATCTCTAGTATTCCTTGAGACACAAAGTGCTGTTCTCAAGGAGAATTTTGTCTCTCCCAAGGCACGCACCTGTCTTGTTTACCTTCTGCTGGGGTTTACCTGTTTCTGAGTTTACCTGTTTCTGAGTTTACCTGATCATGAGTTTACCTGATCACGAGTTATCTGATCATGAGTTTACCTGAGCATGAGTTTACCTGCTACTGAGTTTACCTGATCCCGAGTTTACCTGTTTCTGAGTCTACCTGATACCGAGTTTATATGTTTCTGAGTTTACCTGCTTCTGAGTTTACCTGATCCAGAGTTTATCTGTTTCTGAGTTTACCTGATCATGAGTTTACATGATCATGAGTTTACCTGATCCCGAGTTTACCTGCTCCTGAGTTTACCTGCGCTTGTGGTGGGCAAGATGATACGTTTTTTACTTTACATCTGTAGATAATGAAGGCAAGTAACTTGTCAGTTTACAATGGTTTACTCGTGAGGGGGGGGGGGGAGGGAGGGGCGGGTTTCCCTACAGGATAATCACCGCTGACGTCAACAGGCAGGTTTGGTTGTTTGCCTTGTTTGTTTACTTAGATTTTTCTTGGCCTCTTCCCAGTTTCTTTTCCCAGTGGTGTAATTATGGCAAGTTGTTTGTTTGTTTGTGGCTGAGTATTGATCTTGCTTGTGTATGCGGTGTGTGGTGTATTATGTGTTCTTGTGGTGTATTATGTGCTCTTGTGGTGTATTATGTGTTCTTGTGGTGTATTATGTGTTCTTGTGGTGTATTATGTGTTCTTGTGGTGTATTATGTGTTCTTGTGGTGTATTATGTGCTCTTGTGGTGTATTATGTGTTCTTGTGGTGTATTATGTGCTCTTGTGGTGTATTATGTGTTCTTGTGGTGTATTATGTGCTCTTGTGGTGTATTATGTGTTCTTGTGGTGTATTATGTGTTCTTGTGGTGTATTATGTGTTCTTGTGGTGTATTATGTGTTCTTGTGGTGTATTATGTGCTCTTGTGGTGTATTATGTGTTCTTGTGGTGTATTATGTGCTCTTGTGGTGTATTATGTGTTCTTGTGGTGTATTATGTGTTACTCTTGTGGTGTATTATGTGTTCTTGTGGTGTATTATGTACTCTTGTGGTGTATTATGTACTCTTGTGGTGTATTATGTACTCTTGTGGTGTATTATGTACTCTTGTGGTGTATTATGTACTCTTGTGGTGTATTATGTACTCTTGTGGTGTATTATGTGTTACTCTTGTGGTGTATTATGTACTCTTGTGGTGTATTATGTACTCTTGTGGTGTATTATGTACTCTTGTGGTGTATTATGTACTCTTGTGGTGTATTATGTACTCTTGTGGTGTATTATGTGTTACTCTTGTGGTGTATTATGTACTCTTGTGGTGTATTATGTGTTACTCTTGTGGTGTATTATGTGTTACTCTTGTGGTGTATTATGTACTCTTGTGGTGTATTATGTGTTACTCTTGTGGTGTATTATGTACTCTTGTGGTGTATTATGTACTCTTGTGGTGTATTATGTACTCTTGTGGTGTATTATGTACTCTTGTGGTGTATTATGTACTCTTGTGGTGTATTATGTACTCTTGTGGTGTATTATGTACTCTTGTGGTGTATTATGTGTTACTCTTGTGGTGTATTATGTACTCTTGTGGTGTATTATGTGTTACTCTTGTGGTGTATTATGTGTTACTCTTGTGGTGTATTATGTACTCTTGTGGTGTATTATGTGTTACTCTTGTGGTGTATTATGTACTCTTGTGGTGTATTATGTGTTACTCTTGTGGTGTATTATGTACTCTTGTGGTGTATTATGTACTCTTGTGGTGTATTATGTACTCTTGTGGTGTATTATGTGCTCTTGTGGTGTATTATGTACTCTTGTGGTGTATTATGTGTTACTCTTGTGGTGTATTATGTGCTCTTGTGGTGTATTATGTGTTACTCTTGTGGTGTATTATGTACTCTTGTGGTGTATTATGTTGTGACGGTAAAGCGTGGGTGTTCGGCTGTTTCAAAAGCTAGGGGCAGGGCCTCGTCACATAATAGAAAAAAAAGAGAAAAGCTGGAGCTTTCGTCTGTGGTAAGGTAATGGGAAGACACACAAAACACAAGTAAATTAACAATGAAATTTTAATTACTTTAGAAAAACAAGACATGAATAATGTTAAGCACATAAAATATGAAAGACGAGTCAACAAACAAAATAATATGAATAATCACTGGCAAATGAAAAGTTACGTTAAGACAAGTAAGTTACAGTGATAGCAAAATAAAATATTAGTGGTGCTGGAATATTGGCTTCGAGCTGCCACCTCCCTTAGTACACGAAAGCTAAGGTTTAGTCTACCAGCGAGAGATGTCAACTGCTTGGAGCACTGAGATATTCTGACAATATTAGCGCACTGCAGCCCAGACGTCAACTTGTGGTGGAGGCGGAGGGCAGGTGCGACGGGACACCAGCCCATCAGCGACAGGCAGGCAAAGGATGAGCAGTTTGCTGGTTACGGTGGTGGTAGGTAGCAGGTGTCACTGTGTGCTGGATACGATTTGCTCTCTGGGCAAAACGTTTTGGCGATACTTGGTGGACGTATCTTCTATAGTATCTTGTATATTGACGTACTTGTGTAGGGAAGAGCAGGCTCAATCTCTCTTGAAAGAGATTATCACCACAATGTACTCTTCTGGTGTATTATGTACTCTTGTGGTGTATTATGTACTCTTGTGGTGTATTATGTACTCTTGTGGTGTATTATGTGCTCTTGTGGTGTATTATGTACTCTTGTTGTGTATTATGTGTTACTCTTGTGGTGTATTATGTACTCTTGTGGTGTATTATGTACTCTTGTGGTGTATTAAGTGCTCTTATGGTGTATTATGTACTCTTGTGGTGTATTATGTACTCTTGTGGTGTATTATGTGCTCTTGTGGTGTATTATGTGCTCTTGTGGTGTATTATGTACTCTTGTGGTGTATTAAGTGCTCTTATGGTGTATTATGTACTCTTGTGGTGTATTATGTACTCTTGTGGTGTATTAAGTGCTCTTATGGTGTATTATGTACTCTTGTGGTGTATTATGTACTCTTGTGGTGTATTATGTGCTCTTGTGGTGTATTATGTACTCTTGTGGTGTATTATGTACTCTTGTGGTGTATTATGTACTCTTGTGGTGTATTATGTGCTCTTGTGGTGTATTATGTACTCTTGTGGTATATTATGTGTTACTCTTGTGGTGTATTATGCACTCTTGTGGTGTATTATGTGTTACTCTTGTGGTGTATTATGCACTCTTGTGGTGTATTATGTGTTACTCTTGTGGTGTATTATGCACTCTTGTGGTGTATTATGTACTCTTGTGGTATATTATGTGTTACTCTTGTGGTGTATTATGCACTCTTGTGGTGTATTATGCACTCTTGTGGTATATTATGTGTTACTCTTGTGGTGTATTATGCACTCTTGTGGTGTATTATGTGTTACTCTTGTGGTGTATTATGCACTCTTGTGGTGTATTATGTACTCTTGTGGTGTATTATGTGTTACTCTTGTGGTGTATTATGCACTCTTGTGGTGTATTATGTACTCTTGTGGTATATTATGTGTTACTCTTGTGGTGTATTATGTACTCTTGTGGTGTATTATGTACTCTTGTGGTGTATTATGCACTCTTGTGGTGTATTATGTACTCTTGTGGTGTATTATGTACTCTTGTGGTGTATTATGTACTCTTGTGGTGTATTATGCACTCTTGTGGTGTATTATGCACTCTTGTGGTGTATTATGTACTCTTGTGGTGTATTATGTATTACTCTTCTGGCTCGTGACTGTGTACTCACCTAGATATACTCACCTATTTGGAGCCGGTCGGCCGAGCGGACAGCACACTGGACTTGTGATCCTGTAGTCCCGGGTTCGATCCCGGGCGCCGGCGAGAAACGATGGGCAGAGTTTCTTTCACCCTATGCCCCCTGTTACTTAGCAGTAAAATAGGCAGGTACCTGGGTGTTAGTCAGCTGTCACGGGCTGCTTCCTGGGGGTGGAGGCCTGGTCGAGGACCGGGCCGCGGAGACACTAAAGCCACGAAATCATCTCAAGATAACCATCTCAAGATAACCTAAGGGTGCTTGCAGGGTCGAACTAGGCTCCTAGCCCCCGCCCTTCCGAACGTTCTTGGATTAATGTAATGACTGATTTTTGGCTTTTTTCATAATTTACATTTAAAACTTTGAATCGAATTAGCTTCAACGACTTCAAGTACTCACCTAATGGTACTCACCTAATTATGCTTGCGGGGGTTGAGCTCTGGCTCTTTGGTCCCGCCTCTCAACCCTCAATCAACTGGTGTACAGATTCCTGAGCCTATTGGGCTCAGTGTGTGTGTGTGTATTCACCTGGGTGTATTCACCTAGTTGTGCTTGCAGGGGTTGAGCTCTGCTCTTTCGGCCCGCCTCTCAACTGTCAATCAATCAACTGTTACTACTAACTATTTTTTTTCCACACACACACACACACATAGGAAGCAGCCCGTAACAGCTGTCTAACTCCCAGGTACCTATTTACTGCTACGTAACAGGGGAAAGGGAAGGGAAGGAAAGGGAAGGGATGGGATGGGAAGGGGGGGGGGTGGGGAAGAGATTAAGGCAGGTAGGATCAAGAGATTAAGGCAGCGATATGCATCTTTTTATAGATGCATATAAAACATAAAATAACTCTCTCTCTCTCTCTCTCTCTCTCTCTCTCTCTCTCTCTCTCTCTCTCTCTCTCTCTCTCTCTCTCTCTCTCTCTCTCTCTCTCTCTATCTCTCTCTCTCTCTCTCTCTCTCTCTCTCTCTCTCTCTCTCTCTCTCTCTCTCTCTCTCTCTCTCTCTCTCTCTCTCTCCCTCCCTCACCCCCCCCGCTGGTAAATGAGTTAGGGTGGGCGGGCGCGCCATTACAGTGTTTTAGGCGGGTTCCGGTCCGGTGTCCTCTCCTAAATCATTAATTAAATACCATTTAATACCTCTTCTTTCCTCCGCTGGCCATTATGGCCTCTAAAAGTCTTTGTAAATGTCACAGCCTTGCTCTGTGGCTCTGTGGCTCTGTGGCTCTGTGGCTCTGTACTCACCTAGTTGTGCTTGCGGGGGTTGAGCTCTGGCTCTTTGGTCCCGCCTCTCAACTGTCAATCAACTGGTGTACAGATTCCTGAGCCTACTGGGCTCTATCATATCTACATTTGAAACTGTGTATGGAGTCAGCCTCCACCACATCACTGCCTAATGCATTCCATCCGTTAACTACTCTGACACTGAAAAAAAAATTCTAACGTCTCTGTGGCTCATCTGGGTATTAAGTTTCCACCTGTGTCCCCTTGTTCGTGTCCCACCCGTGCTGAAGAGTTTGTCTTTGTCCACCCTGTCAATTCCCCTGAGAATTTTGTAGGTGGTTATCATGTCTCCCCTTACTTTTTGTTTTCCAGGGATGTGAGGTTCAGCTCCTTTAGCCTTTCCTCGTAGCTCATTCCTCTCAGTTCCGGGACCAGTCTGGTGGCATACTTCTGGATCTTGTCTAACTTTGTCTTGTATTTAACTAGGTATGGACTCCAAACTGGAGCTGCATGCTCCAGGATTCGTCTGACATAAGTGGTATACAGGGTCCTGAACGATTCCTTACACAAGTTTCTAAAGGCAGTTCTTGTGTTGGCCAGTCTAGCATATGCCGCTGATGATATTCTTTTGATGTGGCTCTATGGCTCTGTGGCTGTGACGGGGACGGGCTCTATGACGGGATCGGTCCTTTCAACTCGCGTTCGTCTATGTATCCACCTTCCTGAGCTTACAGGAGTTGAGAGTTAGCTCCTGGGCCCTGGCCTCTCATTATTCCTACTTCAGCCTCACCCCCCTTATACCTTCTCTCAGTCCCCTGGGTTCCTTCTGTGCCCCTGTTCAACCCTATCGATTCCCTTGGATGATTTGTATGTCGTGATCATTGCTCCTTTGTCGTTCCTTTTCCAGTGACGTATGGATCATTAATGAATCTAGCGACGCTTCAAATTCGATAATTGGTCTAACGTACGTTGTATGTTTTATATTGTCTTTATGTTTGTGGCTCAGCAACGCGTGGCCGTGTGTGTGTGTGTGTGTGTGTGTGTGTGTGTGTGTGTGTGTGTGTGTGTGTGTGTGTGTGTGTGTGTGTGTGTGTGTGTGTGTGTGTGTAATGTGTGTACTCACCTATTTGTACTCACCTATTTGTGCTTGCGGGGGTTGAGCTTTGGCTCTTTGGTCCCGCCTCTCAACTGTCAATCAATAGGTGTACAGATTCCTGAGCCTACTGGGCTCTATCATATCTACATTTGAAACTGTGTATGGAGTCAGCCTCCACCACATCACTGCCTAATGCATTCCGTCCGTTAACTACTCTGACACTGAAA
>NC_091173.1:9217006-9239912 GCF_040958095.1 Procambarus clarkii
TTCCCGAGGGCACTAGACAAGTGAGAGGTTACTCTGCGTTTTTCATCAAGCCACTGTCAATGTGAGAGAACTCGTGTCCATGCTATAACTTATAGCATGGACACGAGTTCATGTCAGACCACGGAGGAAAAATGAAACAGGAATTTCCTTAAATTTGGAAATATAAGGAAAGGAAAATTCCTGTTTCATTTTTCCTCCGTGGTCTGACATTGTCACATTCTTAATCACGTGTTTATTTTCGTGATATACATATATATATATATATATATATATATATATATATATATATATATATATATATATATATATATATATATATATATATATATATATATATATATAAATATATATATATATATATATATATATATATATATATATATATATATATATATATATATATATAAATATGTCGTACCTAGTAGCCAGAACGCACTTCTCAGCCTACTATGCAAGGCCCGATTTGCCTAATAAGCCAAGTTTTCATGAATTAATTGTTTTTCGACTACCTAACCTACCTAACCTGACCTAACCTAACTTTTTCGGCTACCTAACCAAACCTAACCTATAAAGATAGGTTAGGTTAGGTTAGGTAGGGTTGGTTAGGTTCGGTCATATATCTACGTTAATTTTAACTCCAATAAAATAAAATTGACCTCATACATAATGAAATAGGTAGCTTTATCATTTCATAAGAAAAAAATTAGAAAAAATATATTAATTAAGGAAAACTTGGCTTATTAGGCAAATCGGGCCTTGAATAGTAGGCCAAAAAGTGAGTTCTGGCTACTAGGTACGACATAAATATATATATATATATATATATATATATATATATATATATATATATATATATATATATATATATATATATATATATATATATGGTGGGTGGATGACCGCTGCCCGCCATACATATACATAAATACATAGAGTAAATTCAACAGAAGATATACTTAGGTTGATTAAAACATTTGAATGTCCGAGTATTGGCTGGTAGGCGGAAAAAAACAACTTGAGACCCATAGCCTCAGAGAAGAAAATAAAGAGCATTCAGATAAAATCTTATCGTTCCACTCTAAAATAGCACACATAGGTATTTTGCTTCATCTAACATCTCTTTTTATATTATTATTATTATGCACTTTATCATACACGGTTACAGACTTGCAAAACAGATTGGTTACAAAATAGGGACATTACAAGGTACCTTACCTTGAGGTTACCTTGAGGTTACCTTGAGGGGCTTCCGGGGCTTAGCGCCCCCGCGGCCCGGTCGTCGACCAGGCCTCCTGGTTGCTGGACTGATCAACGAGGCTGTTGGACGCGGCTGCTCGCAGCCTGACGTATGAGTCACAGCCTGGTTGATCAGGTATCCTTTGGAGGTGCTTGATCAACCAGGCTGTGACTCATACGTAATGAAAGGTTGTTTCTTAAGAGGCTGTAAATGTCTTCGAACTGCTCTTGACGCTCCAGGGGCAGCAACCGAGGACGTAGCGGGGCGTTCTCCCTCTGGATCGCCACGCTGAGGCGCTGGAAAAGGAAGCTGGCCGCTCTAGCTCGCTTCGATGTTACTGAAACCCAGATCCTTCAGGAAGCTCCTTGCACTCTCCTCATGGACCAAGGGTCTCGGGGTCCTATTGGAACAAAGTTGGTGATCTATTTCACCAACACACACACACACACACACACACACATACACACACACACACACACACACACACACACACACACACACACACACACACACACACACACACACACACACACACACACACACACACACACACACACAACACTTTACCACACACCAACCCTTTTTCAAACATGAATGCCTATACAAACATGTATTCACGAGAAAACAAAGACGTGCATCCACGCATTGATGCGCGTTCGTGTAGGAGCATGCACCCCTGAGAGAGAGAGAGAGAGAGAGAGAGAGAGAGAGAGAGAGAGAGAGAGAGAGAGAGAGAGAGAGAGAGAGAGAGAGAGAGAGAGGGAACATGATGGGTTAGCCCTGCAGAGCACTAGAGGCTTTGTTGTGTGTTTATGGACTTAATCCTCTTGCTCCCGCTCCTCCTCCTCCTCCTCCTCCTTCTCCTCTCCCATCTCCTCCTTCTCTTCTCCCATCTCCTCACTCATAACCCTTGGAGTGAGGAATTGTTGGAGGCCATATGTTGGCTGATGTTGGAGAGGTCGACAGGCCTAGAGACATTATAGACAAATTAACACTAGGCAGTGATGTGGTGGAGGCTGACTCCATACGCAGATTGAAACATAAGTATGATATAGCTCAATGGACGCAGGAACCTGTACACCAGTTGAGTGATGGTTGAGAGGCGGGAACCAGGTATCCAGGTATCAGGTATCAACCAATTGAGTGATGGTTGAGAGGCGGGATCTAAGAGCACAAGCACAACTAGGTGAGCACACACACACACACACACACACACACACACACACACACACACACACACACACACACACACACACACACACACACACACACACACACACACACACACACACGCACGCACACGCACACACACACACACACACACACACACACACACACACGCACACACACACACACACACACACACACACACACACACACACACACACACACACGATATACTGGCCGTGTTTGTGGTGTGGGTCGAGGGAGAAGGGGAGACAGCCCACCAAATAAGCTGTAAATATAATCTCTATATATGCCAGTGGTCTGATTATCCAGGGTAATGACTCCGTAATCCTCGTGTCAATTAACATTTAAATGAACGGGTGAGCTGTGGGGGGGGGGAGCCTTATTATCATTACTGTGAGGGAATGTTTGACACACACACACAGGGCCTGATAGGTGAGTAGACAGCGCTCTGGACTCGTAATCCTAGGGTCCGGGTTCGATCCCTGGTGATGGCAGGAACAAATGGGCAGTTTCTTTCACCCTGATGCCCCCCTGTTACCTAGCAGTAAATAGGTATCTGGGAGTTAGACAGCTGTTACGGGCTGCTTCCTGGGTGTGTGTGTGTGTGTGTGTGTTCACCCTCCACCACCCTCCACCACCCACCAACACCCTCCAACACCCACCACCACCCTCCACCACCCTCCACCACCCTCCAACACCCACCACCACCCTCCACCACCCTCCACCTACCCTCCAACACCCTCCAACACCCTCCACCACCCACCAACACCCTCCAACACCCACCACCACCCTCCACCACCCTCCACCTACCCTCCAACACCCTCCAACACCCTCCACCACCCTCCACCACCCTCCACCACCCACCAACACCCTCCAACACCCTCCACCACCCTCCAACACCCACCACCACCCTCCACCACCCTCCAACACCCTCCAACACCCTCCACCACCCTCCACCACCCTCCACCACCCTCCACCACCCTCCAACACCCTCCAACACCCTCCACCACCCTCCAACACCCACCACCACCCTCCACCACCCTCCAACACCCTCCAACACCCACCACCACCCTCCACCACCCTCCAACACCCACCAACACCCTCCACCACCCTCCACACCCTCCACCACCCTCCACACCCTCCACCACCCACCACACCCTCCACCACCCTCCACTACCCACCAACACCCACCAACACACTCCAACACCCACCAACACCCTCCAACACCCACCAACACCCTCCAACACCCTCCAACACCCTCCACCACCCACCAACACCCACCAACACCCTCCACCACCCTCCACCGCCCACCAACACCCACCAACACCCTCCACCACCCTCCAACACCCTCCAACACCCACCAACACCCACCAACACCCTCCACCACCCTCCACCACCCACCAACACCCACCAACACCCTCCAACACCCTCCAACCCCCTCCACCACCCACCAACACCCTCCACCACCCTCCACCACCCACCAACACCCACCAACACCCTCCAACACCCTCCAACACCCTCCACCACCCTCCACCACCCACCAACACCCTCCAACACCCTCCACCACCCTCCAACACCCTCCAACACCCACCAACACCCTCCACCACCCTCCACCACCCACCAACACCCACCAACACCCACCAACACCCACCAACACCCTCCACCACCCTCCAACACCCTCCAACACCCACCAACACCCTCCACCACCCTCCACCACCCACCAACACCCACCAACACCCTCCAACACCCTCCAACACCCTCCAACACCCACCAACACCCTCCAACACCCACCAACACCCACCAACACCCTCCACCACCCTCCACCACCCACCAACACCCACCAACACCCTCCAACACCCTCCAACACCCTCCAACACCCACCAACACCCTCCAACACCCTCCAACACCCACCAACACCCTCCACCACCCTCCACCACCCACCAACACCCACCAACACCCTCCAACACCCTCCAACACCCTCCAACACCCACCAACACCCTCCAACACCCACCAACACCCACCAACACCCACCAACACCCTCCACCACCCTCCACCACCCACCAACACCCACCAACACCCTCCACCACCCACCAACACCCTCCAACACCCACCAACACCCTCCAACACCCACCAACACCCACCAACACCCTCCACCACCCTCCAACACCCTCCACCACCCTCCAACACCCTCCAACACCCACCAACACCCTCCAACACCCACCAACACCCACCAACACCCTCCACCACCCACCAACACCCTCCACCACCCTCCAACACCCACCAACACCCACCAACACCCTCCAACACCCACCAACACCCTCCAACACCCTCCAACACCCACCAACACCCACCAACACCCTCCAACACCCACCAACACCCTCCACCACCCTCCAACACCCACCAACACCCACCAACACCCTCCAACACCCACCAACACCCTCCAACACCCACCAACACCCACCAACACCCACCAACACCCTCCACCACCCACCAACACCCTCCAACACCCACCAACACCCTCCACCACCCTCCAACACCCTCCACCACCCACCAACACCCACCAACACCCTCCACCACCCTCCAACACCCACCAACACCCACCAACACCCTCCAACACCCACCAACACCCTCCAACACCCTCCAACACCCACCAACACCCACCAACACCCTCCAACACCCACCAACACCCTCCACCACCCTCCAACACCCACCAACACCCACCAACACCCTCCAACACCCACCAACACCCTCCAACACCCACCAACACCCACCAACACCCACCAACACCCACCAACACCCTCCACCACCCACCAACACCCTCCAACACCCTCCACCACCCACCAACACCCACCAACACCCTCCAACACCCACCAACACCCACCAACACCCACCAACACCCTCCAACACCCACCAACACCCTCCAACACCCACCAACACCCACCAACACCCACCAACACCCACCAACACCCTCCAACACCCACCAACACCCTCCAACACCCACCAACACCCACCAACACCCACCAACACCCTCCAACACCCACCAACACCCTCCACCACCCACCAACACCCTCCAACACCCTCCACCACCCACCAACACCCACCAACACCCTCCAACACCCACCAACACCCACCAACACCCACCAACACCCTCCAACACCCACCAACACCCTCCAACACCCACCAACACCCACCAACACCCACCAACACCCACCAACACCCACCAACACCCACCAACACCCACCAACACCCACCAACACCCACCAACACCCTCCAACACCCACCAACACCCACCAACACCCTCCAACACCCACCAACACCCACCAACACCCACCAACACCCACCAACACCCACCAACACCCTCCAACACCCTCCAACACCCACCAAGACCCGTCGAGACACAGCGATGCAATATTACCAATGACGTAATTATGGCTACGTTTTCTGGCACGGTATTGCAAATGAGGTGATTAAGAGTGCTTTATTGGCCCGAACGGTCGTTCGTGGCTCGTGTTCGCTCACGGCGACTGTAACCCAGCCGCCGGCTATTGGATATGCCATTCACTGAACCACACACACACCCGCTCCTGATCGAACAAGGCATTCAACTGCCCAATTCCCTTGTTAACTCAGTCGCCGGTGATCGTTTGGGTCGTATGTAACGCAATGGTTGGGATAGGATGTGTGTCATATAGGTGTTAGTTATGTTTGCTGGCTCTAGGGTATATAATTCTCTCTCTCTCTCTCTCTCTCTCTCTCTCTCTCTCTCTCTCTCTCTCTCTCTCTCTCTCTCTCTCTCTCTCTCTCTCTCTCTCTCTCTCTCTCTTCTCTACACTACAATAAAAACCACTTACCCCCTGTTTTGGTACAAGGAACCCCCCACCAGGAGGGGTGGAGTGCCTGTCAAGAGAGAGAGAGAGAGAGAGAGAGAGAGAGAGAGAGAGAGAGAGAGAGAGAGAGAGAGAGAGAGAAGAGAGAGAGAGAGAGAGAGAGAGAGAGAGAGAGAGAGACGTTAGGACTATTAATTATAATAAGGAATTTCGTTTTCAACTGTTCACACTGTTTTGTAATTCACATCAAACATTTCAAAATGCATGTATAGTATTAATGATCTCATGTACTGGAAGGGAAGTACCACCTCTGGCTGGAGGAAAGGGGGGACTCTTAGCCTCGGAGAATGGTACACACGACGCCATTATTGGGGATTTTTTTTTTGGGGGGGGGCAGGGGGGGGTCCTTTTCAACGCAATGACCAACGTCGTTTTGTATTAGATCTTTAAAAGTTACAAGTTTAAAGGTTATGAGGCCTGCGGGTCGCTCCGAGCAACAGCCTGTTGGACCAAGCTCTCACAAGTCAAGCCTGGCCCATGGGGGGGAGCAGAACTCCCTGAACCCCATCCAGGTACAGTCCAGGTACAAGTTGTGCAATGATGAATACAATGACTAGTTAAAAGTTGTGGATCTCCCGCAGCTACTTCGCTTCCGGACAGGAACCGAGGGACAAATGGGGACCAAAGAGCCAGAGCTCAACCCCCGCAAACACAATTAGGTGAGTACACAGCAGGCGTTACCCCTCTGGACCGCCACACCGAGGCGCTGAAACAGGAAATACATAACTAATGATTAAAGTATTGGGTTTTATTACATTTATTCCATAATAAAAAAATGTATAGAATACGACTTATACCAAATAGAATGGAAGAAAAGTTCGTAATGAACGCCAGTAGAACAGGTGAACATGACCGCCAGTAGAACAGGTGAACATGACCGCCAGTAGAACAGGTGAACATGACCGCCAGTAGAACAGGTGAACATGACCGCCAGTAGAACAGGTGAACATGACCGCCAGTAGAACAGGTGAACATGACCGCCAGTAGAACAGGTTTGGCACAGTACACCCTCGACGCATTACCCCCACCAGCGTCAGGGGAAAGGTGTTGGGGAACCAAGAGCTGAAACCCGCTCCTCCGGCCGGCACAACTAGGCCAAGATACACACACAAACCATTGACCTCATTCCACAATGACTAATTTAACAGCGCATGTCACTAAGTGATTGGCGTTTCAATCTTAAACGGCAACAGGGTGGAACAAGGTCGTTACACGCTCATACCTGAGCCTCACAGTATAACAAGCGTACCAGGTCGTTATGTCCTCTTATGGTAATTAGAGAGAGAGAGAGAGAGAGAGAGAGAGAGAGAGAGAGAGAGAGAGAGAGAGAGAGAGAGAGAGAGAGAGAGAGAGAGAGAGAGAGTAAATATTATGTTCTTAAAATATACCTTTTTGTTAACTTAATGTTATATATTTATATAATAATGCTTTTATAAATGACAGCTTCACTATCTTAATGTATTTGACTGTCTTGTATAGCTGATTGGGCTGTTAGAATAGTTACTGATTGGTTGATTGCTGTCTTGCAGGTATGTGAAGGAGCGGAGGGAGACGGGGAGTGCCTAGGTGAGAGACAGGTGAGAGACAGGTGAGAGATAGGTGCCGTTTCCTGCTCTGAGACAGGACTGTCCATATTCAGTCACGGCGTCTCCAAAAAACGCTTTCTCACTTTTTATTTTTCATTGTCTTGCCTTCTTCTATCTCTCTCGCATCGTGCGGGTCAGCGTTCAGTTCCCCGACCGTCCAAGTGGCTGGGCACCATTCTCTATCCCTCGTCCCATCCCAAATCCTTATCTTATTCCCTTCCAAATGCTTTACAGTCGTAATGGATTGGTGCTTTCTCCTGATATTTCCCTTCCTTACACACACACACACACACACACACACACACACACACACACACACACACACACACACACACACACAGAGAAGGTGGTGGAGGCCAAGACCGTCAGTAGTTTCAAAGCGTTATATGACAAAGAGTGCTGGGAAGACGGGACACCACGAGCGTAGCTCTCATCCTGTAACTACACTTAGGTAATTACACACACACACACACACACACACAAACCTTGATAGATATGATAAGAGCCCAATAGACCCAAGAAAAATCTACAAACCACCTGATTGACATTTGTGAGGCGGGACCAAAGAGCAGAAGCTCAACCAAGCACAACTACGTGAACCCCCCCCCCCCCCCCCCCCCCCCCCCCACCGCCCCAACTAGGCCATTCACTGCCCAAGTCGCGGTGTAACGAACAAACGACGCCCCAATGATAATGGCCAATAAAAGAGTGGGGACACAGCCACACACACACACAGGTGATCCATCGTACTTAACGAGTCAATTACCACAAGCGTCAATAGTTGCCTGATAAACATGGGGGTCTGACGCGGCCGGCCGATAACTCTTGAACCAATGTGCTGTAATAAAGAGCCCCCTGAGAGCCGTCGAGCAACATGGCTCTAGAGGACTCTAGTGTGTGTGTGTGGTGTGTGTTGCTCTACTCTAGCACAGGCTCTGGTGTGGTGGCTTGGTGGCTGGCTGGCTGGCTGCCTGGCTGGCTGGCTGGCTGGCTGGCTGCCTGGCTGCCTGGCTGGCTGGCTGTCAGGCAGGCAGTAGAAGCGGGCTTGGGGAGTAGAAGAACTCCCAGAACCCCATCAACCAGGTATCAACCAGGCTGGCTGGCTGGCTGGCTGGCTGGCTGGCTGGCTGGCTGGCTGGCTGGCTGGCTGGCTGCCTGGCTGGCTGGCTGGCTGGCCGGCTGGCTGCCCGAGCCCCCAGTTTGGGGATCGCAGTGGGAATTTCTGGATAGATACGTGATTTGGTCGGAAAAACAAATATTTCTAATGGTCCTAGACAATATAAATGGTCTTCAAAAATAAGGTTTTTGGTGAATTTTGAGGTGACGAAAGGATTTTGTTTCTAAAGGAATTTGAGGCGTCCTTAAGGCTTACAGGTATGCTTAAGTCTTAAGACCTCAGGTGACAGCTGTGGTCTCCATAAGACTTTAATTGGACGATATGTCTTCGTAGATCACTATGATATTGTTAATTATGGTAACTCCAATTAGAATTTGAAATAGAATTATATAGAATTAAATTTTGATTTTAATTATCGTTATTATTATCGAATTTCACTAAGGGGCTGCAATGAGAAACAGTCTGAGTGATCAAACTGTCGTCTGGGAAGACTGTTAGCAAACGGAGCTCCTATAGAGTGGAACTACTCTTGAAACTGGTGACTACCATCTTAAACGGCATTGGAGACGGAACAGTCAAACATGGTAACTACTCTCCGTAGAGTTTTATAACTTTTCATAAAATCCTCCAGGTAACTCCCAACGACCTGAAAGTACTAGTATTAAAAGCTATGACTTGTTCAGATCTGAAACCTATATCTATGGGCAGCACAAAACGTGGACCAGACTGTGCGACACAGTGGTTGCCAGGATCAGGTTGGGTTACCGTTACCTGTGGCAGGTGGCTACCGTTACCTGTGGCAGGTGGCTACCGTTACCTGTGGCAGGTGGCTACCGTTACCTGTGGCAGGTGGCTACCGTTACCTGTGGCATGGGGCTACAGGTGACGGATCTCCCAATCCTGAGCACTCCAGTTGCAAACTCTGTGAGCAGGAACTGCGGCACGATCTCCCCACACCACATCACTGAATGCCCAGTTATTAGACCTTTCAGACCCGTTGGCATGAGGTACCTGGAGCTTTGCAATTACTTTATTACCTCTCGTGTTCATGATGATATCCTCATATTGCACCCAATATTTGCCAGTGCAGACTACTTATCACATGCCTCTGTATGACTAACCATCCTGTGTGATGGGGATTTTTTAGCAACACGGAGCTAGCTTTGTGACACACTCTGTACGTCCCTTCATATAGTCTAGGGCAGCTGCACAAATGCATATTTACTTATATGTGTGTGTGTGCTAATAGTTAGCTCATGACACACTCTATATAGCCTACATATAGTCTTCATATATCCTACAGCCCTTAGGATAACCGTATACATGTACTTGTACAACAGGATATTAACAAAAGAGGATAAAATATAATTATAGAAAGATAATAATAGAAAGAATAATTAAAAATATATACAACTCATCATAGCGTGAAGAAACAGTTATAAAGGGTACTTAACGACCAGTTTACCTTCGAGTTTACCTTCCAGTGTATGTGGCATATATATGGATAACTCGACAACAAAATATGCTTCAGACGACAGTGGCGTAAATAAACTACAAAACGCCATACATTAGCCCTTGTGCATTAGAGTAATAAGATCCATAATATATTTGGGACGTGTGTTCTTCGTCCCATACAGTCGGGAGATGAGGTATAAGGGAAGAGAAGTAGAGGGATTACAGGGATAAGGATGTATAAGGGGGGATTAAGGGAGACGGGAAAGGAACCGGATGTTGAAATTGGGGATCTCTGGTCCTACCTCTTTACCCATCACCCTTCCCTTACCCACTCCTCATCTTCCTCCCTACCTTCCCCTTTTCATTTGAACTCCTTCCACACCCTTCTCTTTCCTTCTTCCCCTCCGCCTTTTCCCCCAAGCCTAGCTACCTCCCTCCCCACCCCTCATCCCACCCCAACCCCTCCCCACTCCCCCCTCCCCCGCCAGGGCTGAGTGTGGATGTTATTTTACCAGTCCTTCTGCTTCTCTCATTGCCTCTCTGTTTATTACATTATCTCTGTTCCCCTTCTTTATCTCCTCCTTTATCTCTTCTTGTCACAAGCAAAAATTATACATACTAATATATATATATATATATATATATATATATATATATATATATATATATATATATATATATATATATATATATACACCTCTTTCTCTTTCCCAGGGATCAGGGGCGTCTGTGCTCTGTGTGCTGGAAAGGTCGTAACTCCTGTCTACAGTTAGTGGGATTTTGGACCGTGTGACGAGGATGTGTTAGGGTGGGGTCAGCTGTGTGGGGGGGGGGGTCACAGGGGGTCACAGGGGGTCACTGACTGACTGTGATTGTGTCACGTGGTTCCAGCTATGACCCGTATATTATGAAGGATGTCTGGGGGCCATTGTGTATTCATTGCTTCTTTAGAAAGGGAGGGGGTTGGGGGGGTGTGGGGGTTGGGGTGTCTGGGGATTAGGGGGGGGTTGGGGGGGTGTGGGGGTTGGGGTGTCTGGGGATTAGGGGGGGGGTTGAGGGGGTTAGAGGGGGGTTGGGGGGGGTGAGGAAGCATCTACGTGCCTACAGTCTAGGTACGTAGGTACTTGAGGTTCTTGTGGGGGTGGGGTGAGAGAGTGAGGTTTGTTTAACCAGATGTATTTGTTTGTGTTTGTGTGTGTGTGTGTTTGTGTCTCGATCTTTTCTGTCTGACTGCCTAACTCCCAGGTACCTATTTACTGCTAGGTGAACAGGAGCATCAGAATTAAAGAAATTCTGCCCCCCATTGGTTTCCGCCATCGCCGGGGGATCGATCCCCAGACCCTAGGATTACGATTCCCGAGCGCTATCCACTCAGCCACCCAGCCTCCTCAATGGTGTGTGTGTATGGGTAAGACCCACACACACGGATATAGAAGCAGAATCAGAGGAGACTAAAAAAAGATAGGAACCAAAAAGAATGAAAAGAAAAGCATGAAAATTGATCAAGGAAAAATTCAGGGATATGATAAGAGGGAAGAAACGAAGGAATAATAATAATAAACAGCAACTTGGAGAGATACAGGGAAAATATACAGGAATTTTCCCTGCCCGCTGTGTCGTGCTGGAGTGAGGTTGGGTCAGAGTGTGGGGGAAGGTAGGGGGCCAGATAGTGTCACAGTAGGGGAAGGTAAGGGGCCAGATAGTGTCACAGTAGGGGAAGGTAAGGGGCCAGATAGTGTCACAGTAGGGGAAGGTAGGGGGGCCCAGATATTGTCACAGTAGGGGGCCAGATATTGTCACAGTGGGGAAGGTAGGGGGGCCAGATATTGTCACAGTAGGGGAAGGTAGGGGGCCAGATAGTGTCACAATAGGGGAAGGTAGGGGGCCAGATAGGGGGAGAAACCACCCCACCATAGTGAGGATGAAGGGCGGTCCGGATGAACTAGTATGCTGATATATTCAGCATAAGATCCATTGTCGCTCACGTATGCAAATGAGGGCTCTTGATAGTGTGTGGATATGTAGATAATGTCGCCAATAACAGCAGTCACCTGTAAGTGTAGAGGGGAAACTGCCTGGTTCTCGTTGTACGAGAGAGGGGGGGAGGGGGGGGGTGTAGTGGTTGTGGCTCCGTTGCTATAATGGTTATGGATGGTGATAGTCGTTTACCTGTGGTTGGTTTCAAGAGGTCTTATATTCTGCTAGTCCAGGCGGGGGGAGGGTCAGGCTTGTTTTGGGGGATATCTTGATCTGTCAAGCTGTTGTTTGCAGCGGCCCGCAGGCCTCCTATACAGCCCGGCTGACCCATCACTCGGGGATGGACGCGGGAAATAAATAGTGATGGAACTAAATATGGAAAATGATAATGGAGATACAGGGAAAATGTATCTTTTGTAAATGTAAAATGTAAAATGTATTTTTTTTATTATTATTATTTTCTACCACAGACGTGGCCACACATTTACAATGCTAACCAGCATATATACATTTTCTTCTGTCCTCCATGGACAGGGTTAGAGAAGTGTTAAACATACAGTTCAAGGGTTTATTGAACACTCAACCACAGAAGGTGATTCGGTGCTTTTAAAATGTTAAGCTAACCTACATACGTAAATACATAGGAAAATGACAGTGAAAGTGGAGATATGGGGGCGGGGGGGGGGAGTGTTGGTGTGGTGTTAGGGGGGGGTACCACTGCCAAACCGGTTCCTTACCCCCCCCCCCCACTCCGGCACCTTCCTGACCTTGAGATACGAACCCTGGCAGCAGCAGCAGCAACAGTGGGGAAATATTAATATCAACCACGCGGCTGAAGCCATCCAGCAAGTTATCCCTATCTGTTGGTTGTGATGTTTGCGTGTGTTGGTATCACTGGCGCACTCGCGTGACCCGCGTGTCTCCAGCGAGGTGTTGCCAATACTGCCATCACACACACACACACACGCGCGCGCGCGAACACATTGGAGGGCTGATAGCTGAGTGGGCAGCGCTCTGGACACGTAATCCTAGGGGTCCTGGTTCGATCCCCGGCGGAGGAGGAAACAAAATGGGCAGAGTTTCTTTCGCCCTGATGCTCCTGTTACCTAGCAGTAAATAGGTACCTGGGAGTTAGACAACTGTTACGGGCTGCTTCCTGGGTGTGTGTGTGTGTGTGTACGTGTGAGTATGGGGGAAAAAAATAGTTAGTAGTTAGTATCAGTTGATTGATTGACAGTTGAGAGGCGGGCCGAAAGAGCAGAGCTCAACCCCCGCAAGCACAACTAGGTGAATACAACTAGGTGAATACAACTAGGTGAATACAACTAGGTGAATACAAATGCAGGCGATGAGTCACAATACCGTGGCTGAAGAATGTTGACCAGACCACACACTAGAAGGTGAAGGGACGACGACGTTTCGGTCCATCCTGGACTATTTTCAAGTCGATTGTGGTGAATACAACTAGGTGAATACACACACACACTCAAGATCTTGGGATCCACGAGCTAGCATTCGGATCCTACAGGAACATACAGAATGCTACACGAATGGTAAAGACACACACACACGAGAGGACCTTAGGGTCGGAGGGGTTCCTGATGGGACCACTGACTGCTGCCCCTGCTGCTGCTGCCCCTGCTGCTGCTGCCCCTGCTGCTGCTGCTGCTGCTGCTGCTACTGCTGCTGCTGCTGCTGCTGCTGCTCCTATATCAACACAGGTGTACAACAGGTGTTCCGTTATTTGTTTTTTTTTTGTAAATATGTGTGCATTCTCTCTCTCTCTCTCTCTCTCTCTCTCTCTCTCTCTCTCTCTCTCTCTCTCTCTCTCTCTCTCTCTCTCTCTCTCTCTCTCTCTCTCTCTCTCTCTCTCACTCTCACTCTCTCTCTCCCTCCCTCCCATCACTCAGTTCTCTCCCCATGTCTCTCCCCTCCTTCTGCGCCCTCCCCCTTCCCCCTCCACCCCACAACAGTGTGAGTGAACAACGTTTTCAAACCCGACATTATTCTTTTAACAAATGGGCAACGTTGTTTCTTGTTGTTGCCTCTTGTTGTTTGTTTGGTTCTTGTCTCTTTCTGTTTGTCTCTTGTTTATAAACAAGATGGTTGCTGTAGTTTGTAGTGGATATTGTAGTTTGAGTGTGATTGAGTTTGAGACACTATCAAATGCTTTCTGACAGTCGTGGAATTAATCTGTCTGCAATGTTCTGTCTCTTGTTTGATTGAGAGGTTTACTAGTCTGCTTTGGATCAGTCTGTCTATAGTAACTTGCAGGGGGGATAAATTACTTTATCATTTGCAGGGCTTGCAAGTGATAAAGGTTTGTAGTGTGGTGGGAGTTTTCTAACAGTCTGGTAGTTCTCCCCTTTTTTGTCTGAGAGGAAGTAAATACTGTAGCAAAGAGGGGGGGGGGGTTGCTTAGTGATTCAGCTGCCTCGTTTAGTATGCAAGGGGATATCTTGTCTTGTCCTACAGCCTTTGTTACCTCTTGATCCTCTAGCTATTTGTTGACTTCTTCTGGTGTCACTATTTTATAGTGTGTGTGTGTGTGTGTGTGTGTGTGTGTGTGTGTGTGTGTGTGTGTGTGTGTGTGTGTGTGTGTGTGTGTGTGTGTGTGTGTGTGTGTTCTACCTCTACAGTAAAACCTCATTCCTCCCTCCCTCCCTCCCTCCATTCTATTTTGCTATTCACAAATATGATTGATCCAGAGCTTGTCAAAGGGGAGGGAAAAAGAGGCAGGAAAAGTGGTGTGGGGAGGAGTGGAGATGGAGATGGGGTGGGGGGGGGGAGCAAAGATGGTGGGGGGGGGCGGTGGTGGGGATTAGGCCTCTAGATCTTGCCCTGCTCGTTCCCTCTAGTCGTTCCCCTTCATCTCAGATGGAGAAAAAGGACCTTAGTAAGTAATGTGAGATTTAACGAGTTTTTGAATCCTCAAATTCTTCCAGTTGAAGAGAGAAACATCCAGGGTCCACACGCTCCAGGGGACTGCTTTACTCAGCTTATAAGGGCTTATAGGTCCCCCCCACTCTGCAAGCACAGTTAGGTGAGCACACACACACAGGGTCTCACGGCCGAGCGGGCAGCGTTCGTGGTTCGTAGTCCTAAGGGCCCGGGTTTGATTCCCGACTTAGGTAGAAACAATTGAGCATGGTTTTGTTTCACCTGATGCCCCTGTCAACCTAGCAGTAAATATGTACATGGACTGCATGGGGATGTATGTGTGAGAGAGAAATATTGGCGATAGATGTGATTATATATATATATATATATATATATATATATATATATATATATATATATATATATATATATATATATATGCGAACAAGCCTGAATGGTCCCCAGGACATATGCAACTGAAAACTCACACCCCAGAAGTGACTCGAACCCATACTCCCAGAAGCAACGCAACTGGTATGTACAAGACGCCTTAATCCACTTGACCATCACGACCGGACAAAATGAGGTGATAGCCGAGGCTATATGAACCACCCCACCGCCGGCACTCGGATAGTTATCTTGGGCATAGCATTTTACCAAATCACCTCATTCTTTGGGGCACACGTGAGGAACACAAATGCGAACAAGCCTGAATGGTCCCCAGGACATATGCAACTGAAAACTCACACCCCAGAAGTGACTCGAACCCATACTCCCAGAAGCAACGCAACTGGTATGTACAAGACGCCTTAATCCACTTGACCATCACGACCGGACAAAATGAGGTGATAGCCGAGGCTATATGAACCACCCCACCGCCGGCACTCGGATAGTTATCTTGGGCATAGCATTTTACCAAATCACCTCATTCTTTGGGGCACACGTGAGGAACACAAATGCGAACAAGCCTGAATGGTCCCCAGGACATATGCAACTGAAAACTCACACCCCAGAAGTGACTCGAACCCATACTCCCAGAAGCAACGCAACTGGTATGTACAAGACGCCTTAATCCACTTGACCATCACGACCGGACAAAATGAGGTGATAGCCGAGGCTATATGAACCACCCCACCGCCGGCACTCGGATAGTTATCTTGGGCATAGCATTTTACCAAATCACCTCATTCTTTGGGGCACACGTGAGGAACACAAATGCGAACAAGCCTGAATGGTCCCCAGGACATATGCAACTGAAAACTCACACCCCAGAAGTGACTCGAACCCATACTCCCAGAAGCAACGCAACTGGTATGTACAAGACGCCTTAATCCACTTGACCATCACGACCGGACAAAATGAGGTGATAGCCGAGGCTATATGAACCACCCCACCGCCGGCACTCGGATAGTTATCTTGGGCATAGCATTTTACCAAATCACCTCATTCTTTGGGGCACACGTGAGGAACACAAATGCGAACAAGCCTGAATGGTCCCCAGGACATATGCAACTGAAAACTCACACCCCAGAAGTGACTCGAACCCATACTCCCAGAAGCAACGCAACTGGTATGTACAAGACGCCTTAATCCACTTGACCATCACGACCGGACAAAATGAGGTGATAGCCGAGGCTATATGAACCACCCCACCGCCGGCACTCGGATAGTTATCTTGGGCATAGCATTTTACCAAATCACCTCATTCTTTGGGGCACACGTGAGGAACACAAATGCGAACAAGCCTGAATGGTCCCCAGGACATATGCAACTGAAAACTCACACCCCAGAAGTGACTCGAACCCATACTCCCAGAAGCAACGCAACTGGTATGTACAAGACGCCTTAATCCACTTGACCATCACGACCGGACAAAATGAGGTGATAGCCGAGGCTATATGAACCACCCCACCGCCGGCACTCGGATAGTTATCTTGGGCATAGCATTTTACCAAATCACCTCATTCTTTGGGGCACACGTGAGGAACACAAATGCGAACAAGCCTGAATGGTCCCCAGGACATATGCAACTGAAAACTCACACCCCAGAAGTGACTCGAACCCATACTCCCAGAAGCAACGCAACTGGTATGTACAAGACGCCTTAATCCACTTGACCATCACGACCGGACAAAATGAGGTGATAGCCGAGGCTATATGAACCACCCCACCGCCGGCACTCGGATAGTTATCTTGGGCATAGCATTTTACCAAATCACCTCATTCTTTGGGGCACACGTGAGGAACACAAATGCGAACAAGCCTGAATGGTCCCCAGGACATATGCAACTGAAAACTCACACCCCAGAAGTGACTCGAACCCATACTCCCAGAAGCAACGCAACTGGTATGTACAAGACGCCTTAATCCACTTGACCATCACGACCGGACAAAATGAGGTGATAGCCGAGGCTATATGAACCACCCCACCGCCGGCACTCGGATAGTTATCTTGGGCATAGCATTTTACCAAATCACCTCATTCTTTGGGGCACACGTGAGGAACACAAATGCGAACAAGCCTGAATGGTCCCCAGGACATATGCAACTGAAAACTCACACCCCAGAAGTGACTCGAACCCATACTCCCAGAAGCAACGCAACTGGTATGTACAAGACGCCTTAATCCACTTGACCATCACGACCGGACAAAATGAGGTGATAGCCGAGGCTATATGAACCACCCCACCGCCGGCACTCGGATAGTTATCTTGGGCATAGCATTTTACCAAATCACCTCATTCTTTGGGGCACACGTGAGGAACACAAATGCGAACAAGCCTGAATGGTCCCCAGGACATATGCAACTGAAAACTCACACCCCAGAAGTGACTCGAACCCATACTCCCAGAAGCAACGCAACTGGTATGTGCAAGACGCCTTAATCCACTTGACCATCACGACCGGACAAAATGAGGTGATAGCCGAGGCTATATGAACCACCCCACCGCCGGCACTCGGATAGTTATCTTGGGCATAGCATTTTACCAAATCACCTCATTCTTTGGGGCACACGTGAGGAACACAAATGCGAACAAGCCTGAATGGTCCCCAGGACATATGCAACTGAAAACTCACACCCCAGAAGTGACTCGAACCCATACTCCCAGAAGCAACGCAACTGGTATGTACAAGACGCCTTAATCCACTTGACCATCACGACCGGACAAAATGAGGTGATAGCCGAGGCTATATGAACCACCCCACCGCCGGCACTCGGATAGTTATCTTGGGCATAGCATTTTACCAAATCACCTCATTCTTTGGGGCACACGTGAGGAACACAAATGCGAACAAGCCTGAATGGTCCCCAGGACATATGCAACTGAAAACTCACACCCCAGAAGTGACTCGAACCCATACTCCCAGAAGCAACGCAACTGGTATGTACAAGACGCCTTAATCCACTTGACCATCACGACCGCTATGCTATGCCCAATGCTATGCCCAAGATAACTATCCGAGTGCCGGCGGTGGGGTGGTTCATATAGCCTCGGCTATCACCTCATTTTGTCCGGTCGTGATGGTCAAGTGGATTAAGGCGTCTTGTACATACCAGTTGCGTTGCTTCTGGGAGTATGGGTTCGAGTCACTTCTGGGGTGTGAGTTTTCAGTTGCATATGTCCTGGGGACCATTCAGGCTTGTTCGCATTTGTGTTCCTCACGTGTGCCCCAAAGAATGAGGTGATTTGGTAAAATGCTATGCCCAAGATAACTATCCGAGTGCCGGCGGTGGGGTGGTTCATATAGCCTCGGCTATCACCTCATTTTGTCCGGTCGTGATGGTCAAGTGGATTAAGGCGTCTTGTACATACCAGTTGCGTTGCTTCTGGGAGTATGGGTTCGAGTCACTTCTGGGGTGTGAGTTTTCAGTTGCATATGTCCTGGGGACCATTCAGGCTTGTTCGCATTTGTGTTCCTCACGTGTGCCCCAAAGAATGAGGTGATTTGGTAAAATGCTATGCCCAAGATAACTATCCGAGTGCCGGCGGTGGGGTGGTTCATATAGCCTCGGCTATCACCTCATTTTGTCCGGTCGTGATGGTCAAGTGGATTAAGGCGTCTTGTACATACCAGTTGCGTTGCTTCTGGGAGTATGGGTTCGAGTCACTTCTGGGGTGTGAGTTTTCAGTTGCATATGTCCTGGGGACCATTCAGGCTTGTTCGCATTTGTGTTCCTCACGTGTGCCCCAAAGAATGAGGTGATTTGGTAAAATGCTATGCCCAAGATAACTATCCGAGTGCCGGCGGTGGGGTGGTTCATATAGCCTCGGCTATCACCTCATTTTGTCCGGTCGTGATGGTCAAGTGGATTAAGGCGTCTTGTACATACCAGTTGCGTTGCTTCTGGGAGTATGGGTTCGAGTCACTTCTGGGGTGTGAGTTTTCAGTTGCATATGTCCTGGGGACCATTCAGGCTTGTTCGCATTTGTGTTCCTCACGTGTGCCCCAAAGAATGAGGTGATTTGGTAAAATGCTATGCCCAAGATAACTATCCGAGTGCCGGCGGTGGGGTGGTTCATATAGCCTCGGCTATCACCTCATTTTGTCCGGTCGTGATGGTCAAGTGGATTAAGGCGTCTTGTACATACCAGTTGCGTTGCTTCTGGGAGTATGGGTTCGAGTCACTTCTGGGGTGTGAGTTTTCAGTTGCATATGTCCTGGGGACCATTCAGGCTTGTTCGCATTTGTGTTCCTCACGTGTGCCCCAAAGAATGAGGTGATTTGGTAAAATGCTATGCCCAAGATAACTATCCGAGTGCCGGCGGTGGGGTGGTTCATATAGCCTCGGCTATCACCTCATTTTGTCCGGTCGTGATGGTCAAGTGGATTAAGGCGTCTTGTACATACCAGTTGCGTTGCTTCTGGGAGTATGGGTTCGAGTCACTTCTGGGGTGTGAGTTTTCAGTTGCATATGTCCTGGGGACCATTCAGGCTTGTTCGCATTTGTGTTCCTCACGTGTGCCCCAAAGAATGAGGTGATTTGGTAAAATGCTATGCCCAAGATAACTATCCGAGTGCCGGCGGTGGGGTGGTTCATATAGCCTCGGCTATCACCTCATTTTGTCCGGTCGTGATGGTCAAGTGGATTAAGGCGTCTTGTACATACCAGTTGCGTTGCTTCTGGAGTATGGGTTCGAGTCACTTCTGGGGTGTGAGTTTTCAGTTGCATATGTCCTGGGGACCATTCAGGCTTGTTCGCATTTGTGTTCCTCACGTGTGCCCCAAAGAATGAGGTGATTTGGTAAAATGCTATGCCCAAGATAACTATCCGAGTGCCGGCGGTGGGGTGGTTCATATAGCCTCGGCTATCACCTCATTTTGTCCGGTCGTGATGGTCAAGTGGATTAAGGCGTCTTGTACATACCAGTTGCGTTGCTTCTGGGAGTATGGGTTCGAGTCACTTCTGGGGTGTGAGTTTTCAGTTGCATATGTCCTGGGGACCATTCAGGCTTGTTCGCATTTGTGTTCCTCACGTGTGCCCCAAAGAATGAGGTGATTTGGTAAAATGCTATGCCCAAGATAACTATCCGAGTGCCGGCGGTGGGGTGGTTCATATAGCCTCGGCTATCACCTCATTTTGTCCGGTCGTGATGGTCAAGTGGATTAAGGCGTCTTGTACATACCAGTTGCGTTGCTTCTGGGAATATGGGTTCGAGTCACTTCTGGGGTGTGAGTTTTCAGTTGCATATGTCCTGGGGACCATTCAGGCTTGTTCGCATTTGTGTTCCTCACGTGTGCCCCAAAGAATGAGGTGATTTGGTAAAATGCTATGCCCAAGATAACTATCCGAGTGCCGGCGGTGGGGTGGTTCATATAGCCTCGGCTATCACCTCATTTTGTCCGGTCGTGATGGTCAAGTGGATTAAGGCGTCTTGTACATACCAGTTGCGTTGCTTCTGGGAGTATGGGTTCGAGTCACTTCTGGGGTGTAAGTTTTCAGTTGCATATGTCCTGGGGACCATTCAGGCTTGTTCGCATTTGTGTTCCTCACGTGTGCCCCAAAGAATGAGGTGATTTGGTAAAATGCTATGCCCAAGATAACTATCCGAGTGCCGGCGGTGGGGTGGTTCATATAGCCTCGGCTATCACCTCATTTTGTCCGGTCGTGATGGTCAAGTGGATTAAGGCGTCTTGTACATACCAGTTGCGTTGCTTCTGGGAGTATGGGTTCGAGTCACTTCTGGGGTGTGAGTTTTCAGTTGCATATGTCCTGGGGACCATTCAGGCTTGTTCGCATTTGTGTTCCTCACGTGTGCCCCAAAGAATGAGGTGATTTGGTAAAATGCTATGCCCAAGATAACTATCCGAGTGCCGGCGGTGGGGTGGTTCATATAGCCTCGGCTATCACCTCATTTTGTCCGGTCGTGATGGTCAAGTGGATTAAGGCGTCTTGTACATACCAGTTGCGTTGCTTCTGGGAGTATGGGTTCGAGTCACTTCTGGGGTGTGAGTTTTCAGTTGCATATGTCCTGGGGACCATTCAGGCTTGTTCGCATTTGTGTTCCTCACGTGTGCCCCAAAGAATGAGGTGATTTGGTAAAATGCTATGCCCAAGATAACTATCCGAGTGCCGGCGGTGGGGTGGTTCATATAGCCTCGGCTATCACCTCATTTTGTCCGGTCGTGATGGTCAAGTGGATTAAGGCGTCTTGTACATACCAGTTGCGTTGCTTCTGGGAGTATGGGTTCGAGTCACTTCTGGGGTGTGAGTTTTCAGTTGCATATGTCCTGGGGACCATTCAGGCTTGTTCGCATTTGTGTTCCTCACGTGTGCCCCAAAGAATGAGGTGATTTGGTAAAATGCTATGCCCAAGATAACTATCCGAGTGCCGGCGGTGGGGTGGTTCATATAGCCTCGGCTATCACCTCATTTTGTCCGGTCGTGATGGTCAAGTGGATTAAGGCGTCTTGTACATACCAGTTGCGTTGCTTCTGGGAGTATGGGTTCGAGTCACTTCTGGGGTGTGAGTTTTCAGTTATATATATATATATATATATATATATATATATATATATATATATATATATATATATATATATATATATATATATATATATATATATATATATATATATATATATGCGTGTGTGTGTAGAGAGAGAGAGTTTTCAATCGCCTTGAATATTTCTTGTGTTTCCTCTCACGTGGTAATTAGACGCAACAAACATCAATTGTACATCTTTAAAACAACTGCGATTAATTATTTTGATCAACAGAGAGAAGGAACCGTTGGATAACGGGGAACCGCCGACCAACAGGAGGACGGAAAAAACGGGAAACGGGAGGGAGATGTCATCTGTGAGGCTCCAAGGATGAGAAATGAATGAGGGATTATCTCCCCCTTGCAGCCTGGGGGAGATGGTATCCTTGTTATGATGGGGGAGGGAGAGGCAGGGAGAGATTGGGGGAGGGTGGGGAGGCAGGGAGAGATTGGGGGAGGGTGGGGAGGCAGGGAGAGATTGGGGGAGGGAGGGGAGTCAGGGAGAGATTGGGGGAGGGTGGGGAGGCAGGGAGAGATTGGGGGAGGCAGGGAGAGATTGGGGGAGGGAGGGGAGACAGGGAGAGATTGGG
>NC_091173.1:9240412-9257912 GCF_040958095.1 Procambarus clarkii
CTTCAAGAAGACCTAGACAAGCTGAAGGAATGGTCGAACAAATGGTTGTTAGAGTTTAACCCAACCAAATGTAATGTAATGAAGATAGGTGTAGGGAGCAGGAGGCCAGATACAAGGTATCATCTGGGAGAGGAAATTCTTCAGGAGTCAGAGAAGGAAAAAGACTTGGGGGTTGATATCACGCCAGACCTGTCTCCTGCAGCACATATCAAGCGGATAACATCAGCGGCATATGCCAGGCTGGCCAACATACGAACGGCATTCAGAAACTTGTGTAAAGAATCATTCAGAACTTTGTATACCACATATGTCAGGCCAATCCTGGAGTATGCAGCCCCAGCATGGAGTCCATATCTAGTCAAGGATAAGACTAAACTGGAAAAGGTTCAAAGGTTTGCCACCAGACTAGTACCCGAGCTGAGAGGTATGAGCTACGAGGAGAGACTACGGGAATTAAACCTCACTTCGCTGGAAGACAGAAGAGTTAGGGGGGACATGATCACCACATTCAAGATTCTGAAGGGGATTGATAGGGTAGATAAAGACAGTCTATTTAACACAAGGGGCACACGTACTAGGGGACACAGGTGGAAACTGAGTGCCCAAATGAGCCACAGAGATATTAGAAAGAACTTTTTTAGTGTCAGAGTGGTTGACAAATGGAATGCATTAGGAAGTGATGTGGTGGAGGCTGACTCCATACACAGTTTCAAGTGTAGATATGACAGAGCCCGATAGGCTCAGGAATCTGTACACCTGTTGATTGACGGTTGAGAGGCGGGACCAAAGAGCCAGAGCTCAACCCCCGCAAACATAACTAGGTGAGTACAACTAGGTGAGTACACAAAAGTAGTTAGTAAAAGTTGATTGAGAGTTGAGAGGCGGGCCGAAAGATCAGAGCTCAATCCCCGCAAGCACAACTAGGTGAATACACACACACACACCAGTTGATTGACAGTTGAGAGGCGGGACCAAAGAGCCAGAGCTCAACCCCCGCAAGCACAAATAGGTGAATAGGTGATTACATATGATAGAGCCCAATAGGCTCAGGAACCTGCACACCTGTTGATTGACGGTTGAGAGGCGGGACCAAAGAGAGAGAGCCCAACCCCCGCAGGCACAATTAGGTGAGTATACACACACACACACACACACACACATACACACACACACACACACACACACACACACACACACACACACACACACACACACACACACACACACACACACACACACACACACACACACACACAGGAAAAAGACTTGGGGGTTGATATCACGCCAGACCTGTCTCCTGCAGCACATATCAAGCGGATAACATCAGCGGCATATGCCAGGCTGGCCAACATACGAACGGCATTCAGAAACTTGTGTAAAGAATCATTCAGAACTTTGTATACCACATATGTCAGGCCAATCCTGGAGTATGCAGCCCCAGCATGGAGTCCATATCTAGTCAAGGATAAGACTAAACTGGAAAAGGTTCAAAGGTTTGCCACCAGACTAGTACCCGAGCTGAGAGGTATGAGCTACGAGGAGAGACTACGGGAATTAAACCTCACTTCGCTGGAAGACAGAAGAGTTAGGGGGGACATGATCACCACATTCAAGATTCTGAAGGGGATTGATAGGGTAGATAAAGACAGTCTATTTAACACAAGGGGAACACGCACAAGGGGACACAGGTGGAAACTGAGTGCCCAAATGAGCCACAGAGATATTAGAAAGAACTTTTTTAGTGTCAGAGTGGTTGACAAATGGAATGCATTAGGAAGTGATGTGGTGGAGGCTGACTCCATACACAGTTTCAAGTGTAGATATGACAGAGCCCGATAGGCTCATGAATCTGTACACCTGTTGATTGACGGTTGAGAGGCGGGACCAAAGAGCCAGAGCTCAACCCCCGCAAACACAACTAGGTGAGTACACACACACACACACACACACACACACACACACACACACACACACACACACACACACACACACACACACACACACGACACTCACTATTTCTTTCAGACACCTTTTTTTTGTTTGGAAATCACACCGTGTTTGTAAACAGAGCAGCATGTGGTGGTGCCACAGCCCCGAGTATTTGACCCTCTGGACACAGGCAGGAGAAGGCTGCACATTTACCATCTGTCTGTTCCCGGCTCCTCCACCTCCTCCTTGTTTATTGACATCTTACTTAAAGTCGTTCCCTCTCCCCTCAAGGGGGCCGCGTTATTTGCCTTGTAAAGTCATGTTTTCGTTTCCTGGTGACTATTCTGCGGCTTAAAGATGGTGTTTACAGTCCGAGACTTTATACCTTTGCTTTACCCGTGGGGAAAAAAGGGTGTATTTGGTTGACCTATGACTTATGACCTGCCAGCCTGTTGCTGCTTGCGGGCCGCACCTTTCACACACATATCCATCACATTCAGGCTGATGTTTCTCCATCTCTCTCCCTCCCTGTCAGTCAGTCCATCATCATGTTCTTGAAGGTTAGTTAGTTCTTGTTAGTTCTTGTTAGGTTAGATCATGTTCTTGATTTTATTGACGGGGGAGAGGGGGGGAATTGGGGTATATCATCACTTTGTGTACCTGGATTGTACCTGAATTGTTTTTTAGGAGTTACTGTACTCCCCCCTCCCTAAGCTGGGCCCCGGGCCCAGACTTGAGAGGCGTGATCTGTGTGTACCAGGCGCCTTATCAGCACATCATGGTTCAGTCGGTAGTGTGTGTGTGTCTAGTAAGGCACTTGGCTTCAGTCCCTCGTAATGCCAGGAAATGTTATTTGATTTTAATTATATTGATATATTGATTATTTAATTATATTGATTTAAAAATATTTAATTTTAATAATATTGGGGTGAGACGGGAGCTATCAGGGGAAAGCGTCAAGCCAATACGACTATATATATATATATATATATATATATATATATATATATATATATATATATATATATATATATATATATATATATATATATATATCGCTTCGAAGGGGTCAGGATACACCACACAGTTACAGCCCCGCTCCTGTGCCGGGTAAGTTACGGGCTCACCATAGCCCGTGCTACTTGGAACTTTTCGTTCCTAGTAGCTGAATCTAAAACAACAACAAGGGTCAGGATAATTACGGGCTATTCATGCCCGTGCCACCTCTTGGGTGGCTTAATCCTTATCAATCAGGTCAGAATAAGGATTTGGGATGGGTCGGGGGGGGGAGGGAAGGAATGGTGCCCAACCACTTGGACGGCCGGGAAAATTATATTGGGATAGAATTTAACAAATTATTGTAACTTAAAATGTCATATAATTTATATTAGACATAAGTTTTAATAGTAACACAAATAAAATCCTCTTAAAAAAAGTTACTTCCGGTTTCAAAATAATTTGAAAATAACGGCATTTTAACTGCCACTTGATGAAAGAATCTCGTCCACTTGGTCATTTGTTGACGGTTTTGTCTGGTCTTGAAGCTGAGTTACGAGTGGAGCAGTGTGCACTTAAAGTGGCGTGTCATGTGGGCCCCTGTGAGCACTGTTATGTTTAAAGGTGTGCAGGGGGGGGGGGGGTGTCGTGCCCCTGTTCCCCCCATTCTCCCTCTCTTCTGTCACTGAAGAACATCTCTATGCTTCTAGCACTGAACATAAGAATAAAGGTAACTGCAGAAGGCCTATTGGCTTATACGAGGCAGCTCTTATCTATAACCACCCAATCCTACTCATAAACATGTGCAACCCACGCTTGAAACAATCGAGAGACCCCCACCTCCACCACATTACGCGGTAATTGGTTCCACAAATCAACAACCCTGTTACCTGAACCAGTATTTACCCAAGTCTTTCCTAAATCTAAACTTATCCAATTTATACTCATTGTTCCGTGTTCTGTCTTGTGTGATACTTTTAATACCTTATTAATATCCTCTTTGTTATGTCGAGTCATCCACTTGTAAACCTCTATCATGTTACCCCTAACTCTTCGCCGTTCCAGTGAATGCAATTTAAGCTTTGTTAATCTTTCTTCATATGAAAGATTTCTAATTTGAGGAATTAACTTAGTCATCCTACGCTGGACACGTTCAAGTGAATTTATATCCATTCTATAGTACGGCGACCAAAACTGAACTGCATAATCTAAATGGGGCCTAACCAGAGCAAGATATAGCTGAAGAACCACACCAGGTGTCTTGTTACTAACACTTCGATTAAATCCCAGTGTCCTATTTGCCTTATTACGAACATTCATGCATTGATCCTTTGGTTTTAAATTCTTACTAATCATAATTCCCAGATCCCTTTCGCAATCCGACTTCGCAATCTCAACACCATCCAGCTCGTATCTTGTAACTCTATCATCATTACCTAGCCTCAGAACTTTACATTTATCAGCATTAAACTGCATCTGCCAATCTTTTGACCATTTCAAAACCCTATTTAGATCAACTTGAAGTGACAGTGAGTCTTCTTCCGTGTTAATTTCCCTGCCGATTTTTGTATCATCGGCAAATTTGCAGATGTTGCTACTCAAACCTGAATCTAAATCATTGATATATATTAAAAACAACAGAGGTCCCAGGACAGAGCCTTGAGGCACTCCATTAACAACATTATCCCACTCTGACTTAGCCCATTTATACTAACTTTCTGTTTCCTTTGGAATAGCCATGCCCTAATCCAACTTAACATAGCACCCCCAATACCATGAGCCTCTTTTTTTTTAATCAGTCTTATTGAAGAACTGAAGTTCTATACTATACTGACAACATCTCCATGAATTCGGGCCTCCCAAACTGGTTCCCGCCCTGAAGATCATCTGTATGGATCCAGGACTCCAAACCGGTTCCAGCTCCAGGCTGCTTCTATGTAGATGCTGGACTCCAGTTTAAATTTAAATGTTATATCTTGGTTCCTGTGTCTGGACCAAGTCTTTGGCTGAATTCAACCGAAACAACTTTATGTCGAACTTGGTCGTTTGTCCAAGATTTTCCCTTTTCTGTTATGGAAAAGTTGGAGAGGCAACTGTGTTCTTGCGAAGCCGAACTATCGCACACCAGTGGAATGATGGTTGGGAAGGAAGAAGAGAGAGAGAGAGAAGGGAAGGGAGAGGAGGGAGAGAGAGAGAGAGAGAGGGAGAGAAGGGAAGGGAGAGGAGGGAGAGAGAGAGAGAGGGAGAGAAGGGAAGGGAGAGAGAGGGGGGGGGGTCACAGTAAACTTCATTACACCTCTTGTGTCTAAACGACTTTTTATCGTAATTGCTGGTCCCTTAATACCAAAACTCATCACAGGATTTTATACAAGTCGCATGTAAGTGTGTGTATTAACCCTGAGGCCAGAGATGGGCGCAGGGAAGGAAACCCCTTCCCACTCGTTATGTTCCCTCTCGGCCGAAACACATTTTCTTTTTTATATAAGATCATGCACGTTGTGATCAAGTCTCCTTAAGTCCTGTTCGTTTGATCCAGTGGCATCAAACTCAGCTCACGTGGCCTGTCCTTGGAGCTTAGTTCTCTTTCTGTTGTGAGAACTTTGTAACCTAACTGGTCATTTTTGAGTTTTACACAATCTCGTATGGACTCCAAGCAGAGCTGCATACTCTGAGAATGGTATCACGTATGTTGAATATATTATATAGTGTTCATCACTTTCATGTGTTTGGTTATTTACATGGGGTTAGGTTATATTTTTATGGATAATCAAGTATGATATTTTGATTGTTTCAAGCGTAGGTTAAACATATATGTGAATGAGATTGGGTGGGCCTTCTCCCTCACCCACGACTCAACTGATGACGTTCGAACTTTTATCGAACAGTGCTTAGGTTTCTATGTTCGAATCGTATTGTTGGCCAGTGTGAATTCTACACAGCTACCAAACCCCCTGATTTTTTTAGAGTGATAAACGCCATACAAACGATTTGAAACTCACGACGTTCAACAACTCATCCTCGACTCAAGTCCATTCCATCCAGCGGTCGACCCCCCACAGATGCATTCATAAATTTTTACATGCTGTTCATTCAAAATAGGAATTTTCTCAAATATAAATTATAATATATAAGCATATTGTGCATATATAGGCATATGTTAGGTTAGGTGTTTAGGTTCTGTTGGCGATTATTTGTATTTGTAGTACGTGGGTGAAGCATTTACAGCGTTGTGGTTCGAACAAAACTCGTCAGTGAAGCACTTGTTCCGGAAGTGTTCGAAAAATCAGCTGTGAGTCGTGTGTAAACCGTTTTTCATTCATAAACAGCGGGTTTGGCGGGTGAATGGAATCACTTTTGGGTCTTTGTTTGGAGGACGGGCTGGTTTATGACTGAAAAACGGTTTACACACGACTCACAACTGACATCGTTCGAACACTTCCGGAACAAGTCCTTCACTGACGAATTTTGTTCGAACCACAACGCTGTAAATGCTTCACCCACGTACTACAAATACAAATAATCGCCAACAGAACCTAAACACCTAACCTAACATATGCCTATATATGCACAATATGCTAATATATTATAATTTATATTTGAGAAAATTCCTATTTTGAATGAACAGCATGTAAAAATTTATGAATGCGTCTGTGGGGGGTCGACCGCTGGATGGAATGGACTTCGAGGACGGGTTGTTGGAATTACCTAGTCCTGGTTCCGAGGGTGAGATGTAGTGTAGCGAGGGTAGTGCGACCAGTTAGGTAGAGGCTCGTTCGGGTACCCGGCTCCTTAAACGGGTGTCTTAATCTTCACGATAGACCCAAGGGGCCCAGCAGCTGAAGACCAACCCCCCCCCCTCGGGAACAGTACTAGGTGAGTACACAATCACCCAGGTAAACAATTTGTTATTTTTGCTCCACAACGACCGCGCCGCTCCTGTGCCAGGTAAGTCCACTACGGGCTCACCATAGCCCGTGCTACTTGGAACTTGTTCCCAGTAGCTGAATCTATAACATCAACGCAACAACATGAGGGGGGCCGCTATTAAGGGGTACCATTGTGAGTGAGAGGACGCTATAGGGAGGTGGTTTATAAGGATGGATATTGTGCAATACCAATGCAATAAGAACTGCCTTTGTTGCAGGCAAATAAGATCGATAACATACATTTGTGAGACGCGTAATACGGAGTTTTCACCGACTACTCATCCACCGCCTGAGTACGACAGACGTGAGTAAGAGTGGGTGGGGCCCTGGGCTGAACTACCCGTCCAGCAGGCCGTTGTTGTTGTATAAGGTGCAGGGCTGTTGTTGTTGTTGTATGTGATGTATCCCTCAGATCTTCGTTTATCTTCTTGCCCCCCCCCCCCGTCTCTCTTTCTGTCTCTCTCTGTCTCTCTCTCTCTGTCTCTCTCTCTGTCTCTCTCTCTCTCTCTGTCTCTCTCTGTCTCTCTCTCTCTGTCTCTCTCTCTGTCTCTCTCTCTCTCTCTGTCTCTCTCTGTCTCTCTCTCTCTGTCTCTCTCTCTCTGTCTCTCTCTCTGTCTCTCTCTCTCTCTCTGTCTCTCTCTCTGTCTCTCTCTCTGTCTCTCTGTCACTCTCTCTCTCTCTCTCCCCCCCATGGCCTCGTCAGCCACAGCAGCCAAACTCGTTTCTCATAATCTGTGTACATCACTCCTGTGGAAGAGCCTGCTTACTCTGATGTCTCTCAATGTATGGGGAGTGTTTTTGTTGATGTAGGGGGGAGTGTTCTTGTTGATGTAGAGGAGGGGGTGTTTTTGATGATGTAGGGGGAGTGTTTTTGTTGATGTAAGGGGAGTGTTTTTGTTGATGTATGGGGAGTGTTTTTGTTGATGTATGGGGAGTGTTTTTGTTGATGTAAGGGGAGTGTTTTTGTTGATGTAAGGGGAGTGTTTTTGTTGATGTATGGGGAGTGTTTTTGTTGATGTATGGGGAGTGTTTTTGTTGATGTAAGGGGAGTGTTTTTGTTGATGTATGGGGAGTGTTTTTGTTGATGTATGGGGAGTGTTTTTGTTGATGTAAGGGGAGTGTTTTTGTTGATGTATGGGGAGTGTTTTTGTTGATGTAGGGGGAGTGTTTTTGTTGATGTATGGGGAGTGTTTTTGTTGATGTAGGGGGAGTGTTTTTGTTGATGTAGGGGGAGTGTTTTTGTTGATGTAAGGGGAGTGTTTTTGTTGATGTATGGGGAGTGTTTTTGTTGATGTATGGGGAGTGTTTTTGTTGATGTAGGGGGGAGTGTTTTTGTTGATGTAGGGGGGAGTGTTTTTGTTGATGTATGGGGAGTGTTTTTGTTGATGTATGGGGAGTGTTTTTGTTGATGAAGGGGGAGTGTTTTTGTTGATGAAGGGGGGGGAAGTGCTTTTGTTAATGCAGTGTTAGCGGGTATTACAATCCGTGAGGAGATTGTTGTTATTGTAGGTGATGGTAGTTTACGTGTGACAGTATTATAATGGCAGTTATGGTTGTTAGGATGCAGTAGTGGTTGCTGTGAGGTTGTGAGAACACGTGGTTGGTGGTTGTAACTGAAGGGGTATGTGTAGGTGGTGGTAGCTTCTAACAGGTGGCATTAGGAGGGTGTGATTGTGGTTGGCTAATGGTGGTAGTTATTGTATTGATTGTGGTTGTGATGGGGTAATACTTGGGTCGATATCAGCTATAGCAGGGGAACTTTTATGAGCTGGTTGGTGGTGGTGGTGGTTGATGGTGGTAGTTCTAATAGTGGTTAATCAGTAGACTCCCCCCTTTTTCCCCTCCTCCTCGTCCCTTCCCTTTCACACCCTTCAGGGCACTTCTCTTCTTGGCCCCCCCCTCCCTCCTTTTCCCTTAACCCCAATAGTTTCCCCACACATACACCATTCAGACCCCGAATTACCCTGTGGTGATTCGAGAGGCCTGTTCGAGGACCTGGCCAATCAGACTTGATGCGCAAAGTTCAATAAGTTTGTAAGGTCATCTTGGGTTCAACAACCTTCCCTCACCCCCCCCCCCCTCCTCAAGATAACCTCAAGATAACCTAACCTCAAGATAACCCCCCCCCCCCACACACACACACACAATCATTCCAAGCACAGTTCAAGCATTCAAACGTTTGATTGTTCGTTTGTGTCAAGTTTTTCTTTAAATGCTCGAAGATTGTTTACACAGATTGTGAAGAGAGAATCACTGTGTAAACATCTTTTTACGAACCTAAATTTGTCAACACTCGTAAATTGGCGTAAAAAAACATTCTTAAAAGTTTTGAAATGTTGCGAAATTTACAAAGAAAGAATTTGCAAAGAACGAGAATTTTTTTTTATCAATTTTTGTATCGATAATAATTTATCAATTATTATTTATTATTTCAGAGGTGTCAGTAAGCACTTCTCCTTTTCTTAGAAAATAGTTCTAAATTACGCAATATTTACGAAAAACAATTATGAAAGAAATTTTTGGAATCTTTCAATTTTTGGAAAATTTAGAAACTTTCAATTTTTGGAAAATTTAGAAACTTTCAATTTTTGGAAAATTTAGAAACTTTCAATTTTTGGAAAATTTAGAAACTTTCAATTTTTGGAAAATTTAGAAACTTTCAATTTTTGGAAAATTTAGAAACTTTCTAAATTTGGAAAGAAAAAGAAAATGAATTTATAAATTTGGAAAAAGCTGCAAACATTTGTAAATAAAAAAATAAAAAATTACACAAATTTAAAAGATTATGAATCTTTTCGGTCATTTGCGTATCTTAATTGACCGTTAACAAGTTTATGCTTTGTACTGCCTTAAGCGTTTGGGCCCGGGTCTTGTATGATGAAAGATTGGATTAATACAATTCCAAACGTCATTGACTTAGGTTATACACGTGGACAGAATGTATAATGTATCCAGAGTGTGGATTGTTAAAAATCGTTGAATAATGTATGAGATGAATAATAACCTTGTTGTTAGGGACAAGAGGAAGTTTCTCTCTCTCTCTCTCTCTCTCTCTCTCTCTCTCTCTCTCTCTCTCTCTCTCTCTCTCTCTCTCTCTCTCTCTCTCTCTCTCTCTCTCTCTCTCTATCTCTCTCTCCATCCCGGTCAACCATCACCTCCTATGCAGTACCTCGTTGTGTTAAACGATCGTTAATTAGACCCCGTGGTTAATAGCTCTACTAGGTCGTTTCCTCGTTAGGCACTCTAAAAAATTTAATCCAATTAAGTAGGAGGAAGCAGGAATGCAAATTTCTTGTAAATATGACCTTTACAAGGCGTGTGGTGCTGTAAGAACGACTGGGTAATTGGCCGGCCTGCTCCGGACGAGCTGATTGGATGATCCTGTCTTTACCACTATAATTTCTTGTCCCTGATCTCTTTCTACCAAGCTACAGCCCCGCTCCTGTGCCAGGTAAGTCCACTACGGGTTCACCATAGCCCGTGCTACTTTCGAACTTTTGTGCTAAGTAGCTGAATCTAAAACAACAACATCTCTTTCTACATGCTGAGGACGTCTGAAGGAGCTCATGTATGTTCTGTATGATTTGTACACAACTTGTATAACATGTATAAGTCATGAATATCGGTTTGGAACAGTAGGAAAAAGGGAAGAAATTTTGGAACAGGAGAAACAAAACTATGGACTATGGAACAGGAGAATTTTTTTTTAAGGGAAACTAAGTTAAAACAGTTTTGAAGGCGGAGGAGGACAAAGAGTTGGTGCAAACTCTTAACAACTAACAATGAGACTGGCTGAGCCGACCTGTAATTGGTCTTGTTTGTTTAGTCCGTCCTCCTAAGGTTTCCCCAACGTGAAGAAAACGGTCAATTTAAAGTGGCCCTTGCTTATTCTAACCTACCTGAGGACCCAAAACAGAAAACGGGAGAGTACGTCACTTTGGCCAGCCGCTTCCATGTTCTAGTACGACAATTTTTGGCCTTACGTGACGCATACGATCGAAATGCGACGTTCTTTGTAGCAGGGACAGGTTGGTTGGTTTGTTTGGGACGGTGGTACGGTTGTTTGCTGGTAGTTACGGTGACAGGTGGGTGACGGTGGCTTGCTTTGGTGGCGGTGCTTGGGTAACCACTTATTGCAGTGGTGGTACGCAGCTGGCCTCTCGTAGACGGGCTCTCGTAGAGGGCCTCTCGTAGACAGGCTCTCGTAGCCGGCCTCTCGTAGACGGGCTCTCGTAGCCGGCCTCTCGTAGACAGGCTCCCGTATCCGGCCTCTCGTATAGGGGCTCTCGCAAAATTGACTTCGTCGACCAGATTTAATTATTTACATTGACGCATTTAATTTAAAATTCAAAATCTTGTAGCTACCTGTTAACATGGAACCCTCTTTCTCCCTCCCTCCCTTTCTGTCACCCTTCCCTTCCTCTCACCCCCTCCGCCCCCTCGCCCCCTCCATCCCTCTCTCACCCCTCACCCCAAGGGAGATAGAAGACGAGTTATAGAGGGAAAGAACAAATAAACAGGAACAAGGGTGGCGAAGTAGCATGATGAACACTCAGGATACAGAAGGGGGGCGGAGGGGTCACCAATGATGAAAGGGGGAGGGGGCGAGAGGGGTCACGAATGATGAAGGGGGGGCGAGAGGGGTCAAGAATAATGGGGGGGAAGGGGTGTGAGGGGGTAATCTAGTATGCACCAGACATGAGAACAGTCAATCTTTTTTCTCTTATCTCTGTATTATCTGTCTTATCTGTATTCTTTCTTGTATCTCTGAAATGTAGTGAACTATAGTCAATGGGACGACCCGTCTCGGTCGTCGATTTTGTGTGTGTACTCACCTAGTTGTCCTTGCGGGGGTTGAGCTCTGGCTCTTTGGTCCCGCCTCTAAATTGGTGTACAGGTTCCTGAACCTACTGGACTCTGTCATATCTACATTTGAAACTGTGTATGGCGTCAGCCTCCACCACATCACTTCCTAATGCATTCCATCTGTTAAATTAACTACTGACACTGAGCGCGTGTGTCTGCGCGCGTGCGCATGCTTACTATTTGTGTGTGCAGGATTGAGCTATTAGCTCTTGGACCCCGCCTTTGTAACCGTCGGTTGTCTAATGTACCGATTCCCGACCGTTTTCCTTCTAACATCTATTTATCTTTCTCTCGTTCTTTCTCTTTCTCTCACACACACACACACACACACACACACACACACACACACACACACACACACACACACACACACACACACACACACACACACACACAAGCTCCTGAGCTACGAGGGGGGTACTGTTTAACCTGGCACCACTGGAGGAATTTGAGATTATCAGTGATGAGGTAAGGAAGCACTATGTCTTAGCTAGACATCAAAGGCGGTCGGCACAGATCACATCTCCCCGTGGATACTAAAAGAGGGAGCAGAAGCACTGTACCTACCACTCTGAGTGATGTATATTTTGTGATAGTGATAGTATAATTGTCTAATGATAGTATAATTGTCTAGTGGACCAAACTCTCACAAGTCAAGCCTGGCCTCGGGCCGGGTTTGGAGTAGAAGAACTCCCAGAACCCCATCAACCAGGTATCACCCAGGTATATCAGATCACTGGTAAGAGGAGAACTGCCAAAAGTTTGGAAGACGGCTAATGTAGTCATGGTATTCAAAAAGGGTGACAGACAGGAGGCACTGAACTACAGGCCAGTGTCCCTAACTTGCATACGCTACAAGGTGATGGAGAAGATGCTAGTAAAACTACTAGAATTTGTTCATGGATAGTAAATCTGGTCTCATAGGTTTAATAGAATTCTATGACCAGGCGACAAAAATGAGATACAAGAAGAAGGGCGAACAGACTGCATATTTTTGGATTGTCAGAAAGCCTTTGATACGGTACCCAATAAGAGACTAGTGCGTAAGTTCGAGATGCAGGTGGGAGTGACAGGGCAAGGTACTGCAATGGATAAAGGAGTACCTAAGCACCAGAAGGCAGAGAGTCACTGTGAGGGACTCTCAAGATTGGCTAGACGGCACTAGTGGAGTCCCACAGGGGCTCTGCTCTATTACAAATGTTATACATATACTACTGTCTTCTGGAGCCGTGGTAGCTTCGTGACATATATACATATCCATGCGTATATACACACACTTATTTACAAGGAATGAAATACGTATATGAATTTTACGGGCTATTCATGCCCGTGCCACCTCTTGGGTGGCTTAATCTTTATCAATCATCAATCGTGTATGAATTGTCCAAGGAAACACTGGTGTGTATTGTATACTAAGCATACATACTCATACACAGACTTGCGAACATTTATGAATACCAATACATTCAAATGTATTCATTCATCGATGGTATGTATATATATATATATATAAAGTCATCAATTATTGACGTAGACCCGCAAAAAATGGAACGGAAAGAGAAGGGACAGAGAAGATAGGGTGGAAGGCAAAGGGTGATAAAAGAGAGACGAAGAGGAGGAGGAGGAATCAGTGCACAGGGGAATAATGAGAAAGGGAAGGAGAGTAGGGTGGTTGATGGAACCAGCGGAAGATACGATAAAAATGACGCAGGAGGGAGACAGACACTGAGAGAGAGAGAGAGAGGGAGAGGGAGAGAGAGAGAGAGAGAGGGAGGGAGAGAGAGAGGGAGAGAGGGAGAGACAGACAGACAGACAGACACAGAGAGAGAGAGTAATTAATGAGTAATGAGCGAGTCGGAAAAGAAGACGCTAATGAAACAAATCGACAAACGCGTGATAAGCGATAAGAGCCAAGATGCAAACAAGGAAGAAGGAAGGAAGCTGATAAATTCAAGAAGGGGGAGGAGGAGGAGCTCGGTGATAAATGAAGGGAAAAACTAATGATAAATTAACGACAGTTTACCCCAACCTCCATTAGTGTACTGCAAAAACACGAAATATACTGAAAAATTTTTGCTAACTGGCGTCGCTTGTTGGGGGTGAAAAAGAAATTGAGAGAGAGAGAGATTGAGAGAGAGAGATTGAGAGAGAGAGATTGAGAGAGAGAGATTGAGAGAGAGAGATTGAGAGAGAGAGATTGAGAGAGAGAGATTGAGAGAGAGAGAGAGAGAGATTGAGAGAGAGAGATTGAGAGAGAGAGATTGAGAGAGAGAGATAGAGAGATTGAGAGAGAGATTGAGAGAGAGAGAGAGGGAGAGAGAGAGAGAGAGAGAGAGAGAGAGAGAGAGAGAGAGAGAGAGAGAGAGAGAGAGAGAGAGAGAGAGAGAGAGAGAGAGAGAGAGGAAAGACTTGAAAACAAACCACGTGAAAAACAGAGATACAACTACTTAGGAACCGGGAAATAAGACAACAAAATAAAAGGGGAAGAAGCAATCTTGATAATGGACGAGAACACACCCATCCCATCTCTTCCATTTCCTTCTGTTCATTTTCCCTTCCTCTCCCCCCCGCGCCCCACCATTTACCCCTCCCCTACGCCAAATGAGAGAAGAAGAAGAAGAACGAGGGAATAAAATAAAGGTGAAGAAGGCAAGGGAAGATGAATGAGGTGGATGAGAGAGACGGTGTAGATCACGTGACACAATTGCATTAGGGGGGGGAGGGGGGGACGGGGGGGGGGGAAGGAATGGCGGCTCTGATGAAATGTTGATGTAATTTGTACTAGTGATGGTTTGGTGGAGATGGTGAGGGAGATGGGTGTGAGGATTGGGGTTAGTGAGGTGGGGAGGGAGGGAGGGGTGAGGGGGGGGGGTATGGGGGGTTAGTGAGTGGGGGGGTTAACTGATGGGGGGGAAGGTATTTATATTTGAGACTATATGACTTGTAACGTTTTCTATGTCAAATACCTAACCATGGGGGATCGTCGTTGTAATGACCTTGTTACTGGCAGACATTTTGTGTATTTAAGATGTTATTGACCTGCAACACGTGCAAGACGACCTCTGGTCTTCAAGTACCTTGTCTTAGTTGGTCTCAAGAGCTGTGTTTTCAAGATAATTTTGTAGTTGTGTTTAATAGTGTTGAAGCTAAATTGCATTACCTTGCCTTTATTGCAATATTCTCTCTTTTTAGTAGGGGGGGGGGGTGGAACCACTTCCGGTCAAAATAGTGGGGGGACCCTTAGCCCTAGAGAAGAGAATGAAAGGCACGCTTCTATAGTGTCTTCTCCTACCACCCTATTTTTCAAGCTTCATTATACAAAAATGATTACTGATCAAAAAGAGATATTGTAGGCGGTAGAAATATATTCACTCTCTCTCTCTCTCTCTCTCTCTCTCTCTCTCTCTCTCTCTCTCTCTCTCTCTCTCTCTCTCTCTCTCTCTCTCTCTCTCTCTCTCTCTCTCTCTTCTATGAGAGAGAGAGAGGGAGGGAGGGAGGGAGAGATTATTATTATTAACATCTTTATTGACAAAATTAATTACAATTTTGCCTTATCTGAGGATTTTGATAGTCTTATTAAAGTGAGGATAATGCTAGTATTCACTGTCACGCAGGACAGAGGGTCATACATAAGACAATAGGTCTAAACTGTAGGCTGAAGCACATATATACAGTATCATGATTACAATCAATGTTTTAATGTATGGAGATGTGAAAACAACTTTCTACTGTGCACTGCCACACAAGGGCAGGGATGGGTTCATAAGTGATGCAGCTTAGAAGTAATATAAAGAACAATTGTTCTTCATTCTTTAAAATGGACAAGCAAATTTTGGATAAATTGTTAGGATGTCGTCCAGAACACCTGAGTCAATAAAATAGTTACACAGTTGGTGGTACAAGAGGCCAGGAGGTCTAAAGTCCTTTACGGTTTCACATTCAACAATATAGTGTTCTAGTGAATGCATTAAAGGTTTATCACAGAGTTTACAATCTGAGTATTCTGGTAGTGGCTCAGCCTCACTAAGCTGCCAGATGTGCCTATAGCCAAGGCGAATTGGCGCAATGACTACATCACATTGCCTGGTTCGGTTACTGTGCTGACCATACAAATACCTATTATTACAAAACTTGTCATAACTTTTAATACTGCAGCTTTCAGGTCTCTGGGCATTTCTTAGTTCTTCTAAATCTGAATTAATTTCTTTAATTTGTATGTTTCTAATAATTGCATTAGATAGTCCAAAGTCATAATCAATGTTTTCTTTCCTGCAGCCTCATTTGCCAATCGATCTACACAGTCATGTTTTCCAACTCCAACATGGGATCCACACAAATTTTTGTACAAGAGTTATTATCATTGGCAAAAATTATATTCCATTTAATATTACAAGCTACTTCCGACATACATTGTGATGGGTTATTTAAGGACTGCAGAGCACTTTTAGAGTCACAGAAAATAACCACCACGACCAGAGAGAGAGAGAGAGAGAGAGAGAGAGAGAGAGAGAGAGAGAGAGAGAGAGAGAGAGAGAGAGAGAGAGAGAGAGAGGAGGGAGAGGGTGAGGGTGAAAGGGAAAGGGGGGGGGGGGGAAGGGGAGAGGGACAGACTCTGTGGTTGAGAACGAAGTAGGGAGAGGTGGGAAGAAGGTGATAAACGTGGGAGGTGGAGAAAGTGGAGGAGAGAGAGGGTCTCTCTGATCCACATAATGATACGTAAATGTGAAAATAATGACGCGAGGATTATGTGTAGGATGGAGGGGGGCGGGGGGGGGGGGTGTTACTTTGTGTGGACCGGTGGCTGGCTGCTGTAGTGTGTGATAGCAAAAGAACTGCGATATCAGATTGGGTAATAGTCCAGTTATATAATTTTTTCCACAAAGGGTAAGTTTAATGGGCAGCGTGACTCATCCTGTGAGTGAACAAACTGTCATGGCAGTATAAACAACCCGCTGGGCTGTTCATCCTGTTCAGACAAATGTTAATGGGGTAGTTAGAGACTCCTGTCTGTAGTTTAGGCTCCAGAATATTTGGACTGATCAGAGAGACATATTTAAGGCTTCAGTGCATTCTTCCAGTATTCCGGGTGATATCTGTCATGTAACATTTGCAACCCGTTCTCGCACTTTCGTATAGTCAATATTGACTTATTACATACGTGCATATGTGACATACTAAACATACTAGTTTACCTTGAAAAGCTTCATAGAAAACACCGACCTTACCTAACCTTCTTAGTATGTTAAGATAAGCATCTTATTGCTTCGTAATTACAATTATTTCTTAACCTGTAATAGGTTAGGAGAAGAAGGTTAGGTAAGGTCGGTGTTTTCTATGAAGCTTTTCAAGGTAAACTAGTATGTTAAGTATGTCACATATGCACGTATGTAATAAGTCAATATTGACTGTAAGAAAGTGCGAGAACAGGTTGAACATTTGTCTGTAGTGGGTATCTACCATTTTCAGAATCCTCGTGAAGTCTGCTTATAATGATTTGATGTTAATCTTTAGCTCTGGTATCCGGTATCTGGACTGGTATCAGTCCAGCAACCAGGAGGCCTGGTCGACGACCGGGCCGCGGGGACGCTGAGCCCCGGAAGCACCTCAAGGTAGGTAGCCTCCATCCCTGTTGATTCGTGTATGCTACTCTGCTTTGATTTGAATCTTTTGCTGCATTCATTGCAAACTTTCTTGTACTTTGCCTAGTTGTGCTTGCGGGGGTTGAGCTTCGGCTCCTTGGTCTCGCCTCCCAACTGTCAATCAACTGGTGTACAGGTTCCTGG
>NC_091173.1:9260412-9280412 GCF_040958095.1 Procambarus clarkii
TGTAAACCCAAGATAGTCTACATCAGGGCATATACCCCAAGCCTCCAAGCGTGTTTGAGAGTTCACCTGAGCCACCCACGGAAAGTTCCTAAAGTTCCAGTGGGGCATTACCGCTAGAGGGATCTTGGAGGTTACGGTGTGTGTGGGGGGAGCCGATGGACCTTGAGACTCTGTGTTTGGGTTCGCAACCATAAAGCGGAATCAAACACCACTACCACGGGATATTGCTGGATTGGTGGGGAGGGGGTCTTGTGGGGCGTATGGAGGGGGGGGGGGGCAGCGGAGTTATATATTGGTATGCAGATGAGGGTGATTGTTGGGGATGGGGGGAGGTGGGGGTCTTCGGCCCCCCCCCCCTCCACACACTGTTGCGGGAGCTGCCTTGTGTCTCTGAGCTCTGCTGAGCGAGTGTGGCCTGTCAGGGTTGTACAAGTGTGTTGTGAGTGTGTGTGGAGAGTGTGTCCGTGGGAGTGTGTGTGGACGTCTTGCAAGGTAAAGATATTGTGCTCTACCCGAGGAATCTATTGGGCCCTAGTGAGTGAGGGAGAGTAAGGAGAACACCACCTGAAGTGTGATGAGAACATGTGAACCAGCAACTGGTCATCTCTCACTCTCTCTCTCTCTCTCTCTCTCTCTCTCTCTCAAGGGTGGCACAAGGGCCGACCCCCGACTGGCCTACGAGAGGCTAATTCCCCCCATTTGTCATCATGAAAAGTTTAGCGAGGCTACCCGCGAGCGTCCGGCCTCACTGCCAGACCTTCACTAACATGCCAGACCCATCACGGTCTTGTCTTCTGTAATGACGTCTTCCTAAGCAGCCTCAGAGGTCTCCCCCCCCCCCCAGAACCCACGGTCCTTGAAATCGATTCAGTGTTAGGAGAGCAGAATATGTTGGTCGTGGGATGAGAGGCTGTTATACAAAGGCGGAGCCCTGGAGCTGAAACTCAGTGTTTCCCATACGTCGTCTAAATGTATTTTTGGATATATTTAAGAAAGTTTGTGGCTTTAATTGCTGATGGCGATGGTCTACGTTTTATGAGGCGAATGTAAACCTCTAAATTTTGTGTAGTATTTTGTGGTGGTTAATGAGAAGGGACGGATGGGGTAATGGCTCAGATGGGGAGGGGCATAAAGGGAGGATGTGAAGGGGGGAAGAAAGTAGGGAGGGAAGAGGAGATACAGCCGGAATGCAGGTAAAGAAGTAGGGAGAAAAGGTAGGAATAGATGAAGAGAGAGGGAGGGAGGGAGGGAGGGAGGGAGGGAGGGAGGGAGGGAGGGAGGGAGTGCAGAAGTCACCAGCAGGATGGAGCCAGTTAGAGAGATGGGTAGTGGAGGTGTTAGCAGCTTGGGGGCGCTGCTGGCCCATCTCCCCGGCCTTGTGTGGGGTGGGGAGGGTGCCACCTTGTGTGTGGGGGGGGAGAGTGGCACCTTGTGTGGGGGAGGGTGCCACCTTGTGTGTGTGGGGGGGGAGGGTGCCACCTTGTGTGTGTGGGGGGGAGGGTGCCACCTTGTGTGTGTGTGGGGGGAGGGTGCCACCTTGTGTGTGTGTGGGGGGGGGGGGAGGGAGGGTTTCCATGTGAGGGGTGCCTGGTGTGGGGAATATGTGTCCCAGAGTTGTCTTCGGGAGGAAGGCCGGGCCACGAGGTATTGGCCTGGTTATCCTAGATAGATCATCTTATCCTAGAAATCCTAGATATCATAGAAATCATCTCGAGAAGATCCTGCCGTTGTGATGGTTGCAGATGTCAGATCTCGGTATTCCTGTAGCCTCTGCAACACGTCCTGCCTCTATACAACACACACACTGACCCTCTGCAACACGTCCTGCCTCTATACAACACACACTGACCCTCTGCAACACGTCCTGCCTCTATACAACACACACTGACCCTCTGCAACACGTCCTGCCTCTATACAACACACACTGACCCTCTGCAACACGTCCTGCCTCTATACAACACACACTGACCCTCTGCAACACGTCCTGCCTCTATACAACACACACACTGACCCTCTGCAACACGTCCTGCCTCTATACAACACACACTGACCCTCTGCAACACGTCCTGCCTCTATACAACACACACTGACCCTCTGCAACACGTCCAGCCTCTATACAACACACACTGACCCTCTGCAACACGTCCTGCCTCTATACAACACACACTGACCCTCTGCAACACGTCCAGCCTCTATACAACACACACACTGACCCTCTGCAACACGTCCTGCCTCTATACAACACACACACTGACCCTCTGCAACACGTCCTGCCTCTATACAACACACACACTGACCCTCTGCAACACGTCCTGCCTCTATACAACACACACACTGACCCTCTGCAACACGTCCTGCCTCTATACAACACACACTGACCCTCTGCAACACGTCCTGCCTCTATACAACACACACTGGCCCTCTGCAACACGTCCTGCCTCTATACAACACACACTAACCCTCTGCAACACGTCCTGCCTCTATACAACACACACTGGCCCTCTGCAACACGTCCTGCCTCTACACACCTCTGCAACACGTCCTGCCTCTATACAACACACACACTGGCCCTCTGCAACACGTCCTGCCTCTATACACCTCTGCAACACGTCCTGCCTCTATACACCACACACACTGGCCCTCTGCAACACGTCCTGCCTCTATACACCTCTGCAACACGTCCAGCCTCTATACAACACACTGACCCTCTGCAACACGCCCAGCCTCTATACAACACACACACTGACCCTCTGCAACACGTCCTGCCTCTATACAACACACACACTGACCCTCTGCAACACGTCCTGCCTCTATACAACACACACTGGCCCTCTGCAACACGTCCTGCCTCTATACACCTCTGCAACACGTCCTGCCTCTATGCAACACACACACTGGCCCTCTGCAACACGTCCTGCCTCTATACACCTCTGCAACACGACACTGACCCTCTGCAACACGTCCTGCCTCTATACAACACACACTGGCCCTCTGCAACACGTCCTGCCTCTATACACCTCTGCAACACGTCCTGCCTCTATGCAACACACACACTGGCCCTCTGCAACACGTCCTGCCTCTATACAACACACACTGGCCCTCTGCAACATGTTCCTGTTCCTTTTGACTCTGATACCGATGATGTCCAGCTGTTTGCATATATGTATATATGAATCCGTTCATACATATATTTACATACACACTGAGACATACAGAGAGCAGGAGGAAAATGTGTGTGTCGCAAAAACTCTTGAATCAGTCTGTGGTCCCATATATATATATATATATATATATATATATATAAAGGAAACGGTTACAAGGCGTACCTGTACTCTCTCTATAATACATATTCATATGTATGCACATTTAATAAATGAAACATACGGAGTCCGCGACTCATAATTCAGGGACCCGGGTTCGTTTCCGGGCCGGGAGAGAAACAATTGGGCAGAGTTTCCTTCCCCCCTTTTCCTGATGCCTCTGTTCACCTAGCAGTAAATAGGTACCTGAGCACCTGTTGTGTGTTGCGTCCTGGGGACGTGTCTGTGTTGAATATAGATCGTCTATAATGTCATATAGTCATCGTTATAGGCTATATGATAGGTCGGACTCGGTATATTGCGCGACCCATAGTTAGAGAGGTTGGGGCCCAAGAGCTAACAACCTAAACCTACATGGACAAGTAGGTGAATACACGTCGCAAGACGCACATAATGGCACATATTGAGACAGACAGACATGCATAAAGAAGCACATATGAACTACGTACTTACTACGTACGTACTACGTACGAACTACATACGTACTACGTACGAACTACATACGTACTACGTACGAACTACGTACGTACTACGTACGAACTACGTACGTACTACGTACTACAAATTACGTACAATTTCGACGTGGTGTGTCTTCGTGTTTGGTCACATATTATCACTCCCTCGTGTGTGACATTCTCCTCAAAGACTTAAATCACTAAATGCTCATTGAAATGTTAATAAAGCCTCTTGTATCAAGTCTGAATATTGAACCAAGACTTACAGTTGGCGAGGAGAAAGTGTGTTATAATTTGGAGATTGGAGCACAATTAAAATTGCTACGTTTTAAGTGATGTTTCTGGCAGGATTCGGAGCAATTACAGAGTGGCATTCACGTCGTTCCCTTGAAGAGAAACCCGCTCATTTATTTCCCCATTCCTACTCTCTTTAGAAAACTGTAAAGCTTTTTAGATCAAAGTCTTGCTGTCTGTATACACCTCTCCCCTCTACTCCGGTACCACCTCCGTCCCCTCCTCCTCCCTCTTTACACTACTGATTAATACACCAACCTATCCTATACCTGTTAGGGAGAGGGAGTGCCAGAGGGAAGGGGAGCGCCAGAGGGGAGGGAGTGCCAGAGGGGAGGGAGTGCCAGAGGGGAGGGAGTGCCAGAGGGGAGGGGAGTGCCAGAGGGGAGGGAGTGCCAGAGGAGAGGGAGTGCCAGAGGAGAGGGAGTGCCAGAGGGAAAGGGGAGAGCCTGGGGGAAAGGGAGGAAGAGAAAGAGTAATTAAAAACATTTCTGGAAGTGCCAGGAATTGGAAAGAAGTCAATTCAAGGATAGAACAGCGATTGATGATTGACGAGGAAAGAGGTAAAGTAGAGAAGGGTGGATAATAGTTGGGAGGATAATAGGTTCGAATGGGAGTCTAATTGGGGAAAATTGAAATGGGGATATTTGGTGAAATTGATAAATTTCCCCTAGGATCTCACCGTTGTGATGTGTGGCCATGCTGCCTTCCCTCTTGCTCTAGGTAAGTACCTTACCTTACCTTACCTTACCTTACCTTACCCAAGCAGGTAAACACAAAGCTATAAGGACTCTAAAGCTTGCCCAAGCAGGTGGAGTTCTTCAAGGCAGCACACTGCTCGTATCCAAGCAGGAGTCAGGGCTGCAGATTATCCACATCATCATCATCATATCATAAGTATGATTGACAGTGCATATTGCAGAATACGACATTTTAAACAAAAAAAAATCATGAAATAGGGGTTTTAATCTGCTTGAGATTGGGAGAAAAAAAATGAACATGAAATAGGAAAAGGTAATTACTCGACTTGAAATGGGAAGAAAATTGACAATCGCGTAAAAATATGAATCCCCACTAAATAGGGAGAGAGAAAACTAATGTCTGGGTACAAGTGACAGGATGAACAACCCAGCGGGTTTTCTTCCTATTGGGGAGTGTTGCACAACTGATGTACACGCTCAAACTACCCCCCCAATAGAAAACGGAACCAACGAGGAAAATAAGTTACAGAAACTTACACAAATATATCGATAAATGATCCAGTTTTCTTCAGACGGAAATCTGAAAACGTGCGAGATGGTGATTGGCGATCTCGGCGAACGACTGATAACAACAGGACTATCAAGAGGGTCGTAATTGATCGTTAATGAAGCCCCCGCCCCCCCCCCTTTAAGACAATCGGCCGTCTCCATCAGGCCAAAACAATCGCGGGAGATAATTTAATGTTAATGGTGATAGGGTGATTGTGGGGTGGGGGGGAGGGGGGATTAATATGCATTGATGTATCAGTCAGCCAGATGCTGAGGATGCCAGATGGTATCTAGGGGGATTGGGGGGGGGATTTAAGGGCGTTGCTGCTCAGGGGGGGGGAGGTGGTGCTGATTGGTGGAAAGGAGGGGATTAGGGGGGGGGGGGGAATGGTGATTTGTTCGGGGCTGGAGGGCCGAAGCTAGGTTTGGGTAAGGCTGGTGGCCCAAAGCTAGGATTGGGTGTAAGGCTGGTGGCTAGGATTGGGAGGTGATTGAGGGGTTAGGGGCTAAGATTGACAGGTGCTGAGGGTTAGGGTTAGGTGTTGAAGGCCGAGGGGCTAGGAATGGGTGATACTGAGAGCTAGGATTAAGAGGTGCTGGAGCCTAGGGGGACCAGGATTGGTAAATGCCTGAGGATTGGTGCTAGCCGGCTAGCTAGGACTGAGAACGATGGGGGTAGTATAGTACCCCTCTCCCCCCCCAACTAACTACCCAGCAGCCAATGAAGACCAGACCACTATAAGGTCTTGGGGGGGGGGTGCACAAAGGCCATTAGGCCCATCAGGCGACGACAAGGGTAAACACACCAGACCAAACAAACGAGGGCTGCCTGTCCCCCACGGTCACGTGACACCACAACGCCACCCTCGCCGCCATCTTTGTGTGTGTGTGTGTGTGTGTGTGTGTGTGTGTGTGTGTGTGTGTGTGTGTGTGTGTGTGTGTGTGTGTGTGTGTGTGTGTGTGTTTACTAGTTGTGTTTACTAGTTGTGTTTTTACGGGGGTTGAGCTTTGCTCTTTCGGCCCGCCTCTCAACTGTCAATCAACTGTTTACTAACTACTTTTTTTTTTTTTTCACACCACACACACACACACCCCAGGAAGCAGCCCGTGACAGCTGACTAACTCCCAGGTACCTATTTACTGCTAGGTAACAGGGGCACTTAGGGTGAAAGAAACTTTGCCCATTTGTTTCTGCCTCGTGCGGGAATCGAACCCGCGCCACAGAATTACGAGTCCTGCGCGCTATCCACCAGGCTACGAGGCCCCCGAGGTGTGTGTGTGTGTGTGTGTGTGTGTGTGTGTGTGTGTGTGTGTGTGTGTGTGTGTGTGTGTGTGTGTGGGTCGAGCTCTGGCTCTTCGGTCCTACCTCGCAGCCCTCAAATAGCTGGTGTACAGATATCCAAGTCTGTGTGGCTCTGTGTCCTATACACACAGAAATCACAATAGCGTAATGCATCAGCTGAACAAATCCACAAGGGCCGTGACGAGGATTCGAACCTGCGTCCGAGAGAACCTGCGCCCCCCTGAGAATGTTGTATATGGTAATGATGATGATGTTGGCTGACTACTACTTCCAGCGACGAGAGGATTCGTTTCAATTAATCTTTCCTCGCAACTCATACCTCTCAGCTCTGGGACCGGTTGCTTTCAATTAATCTTTCCTCGCAACTCATACCTCTCAGCTCTGGGACCGGTTGCTTTGTGTTTGACGAGGATTCCTCGCTGGCGCTACACATTCCAGAATTTGTCTGACATGTGTTGCTTACATATTCCTGAATGATTACTTATTCATATTTCTAAAAGGAGGGCAAGGAGCTGGGATATGAGGGGCAAGGAGCTGGGATATGAGGGGCAAGGAGCTGGGATATGAGGGGCAAGGAGCTGGGATATGAGGGGCAAGGAGCTGGGATATGAGGGCAAGGAGCTGGGATATGAGGGCAAGGAGCTGGGATATGAGGGGCAAGGAGCTGGGATATGAGGACAAGGAGCTGGGATATGAGCCCAAGGAGCTGGGATATGAGCCCAAGGAGCTGGGATATGAGCCCAAGGAGCTGGGATATGAGTCCAAGGAGCTGGGATATGAGCCCAAGGAGCTGGGATATGAGGACAAGAAGCTGGGATATGAGCCCAAGGAGCTGGGATATGAGGACAAGGAGCTGGGATATGAGGACAAGGAGCTGGGATATGAGCCCAAGGAGCTGGGATATGAGGACAAGGAGCTGGGATATGAGCCCAAGGAGCTGGGATATGAGTCCAAGGAGCTGGGATATGAGCCCAAGGAGCTGGGATATGAGGACAAGAAGCTGGGATATGAGCCCAAGGAGCTGGGATATGAGCCCAAGGAGCTGGGATATGAGCCCAAGGAGCTGGGATATGAGCCCAAGGAGCTGGGATATGAGCCCAAGGAGCTGGGATATGAGGACAAGGAGCTGGGATATGAGAGAATCAGAGCACTAGTTGCCAACCCGGCCAGGCAGGACCCAGCAAAAATAACTTATTTCCCCTAGAATAAAAAAGAATTTCTTTTACTCGTATAAACATCACTGATAACAACACGACATGAACAACCTCATAATTTGAACCTCATACTTTGATCGTCATAACGACCTTGAAAGATAACGAGGGAACTAGTTAGTTGAGCGGAGGTTTTTAAAAAATTTTAAATTTTGCCCCGAGGGGCGAGTTTATTGGGCAGCGTCACTCATTCTGTGAGTGGACACACCGCCATAGTGACAGTATTGGGCAGCGTCACTCATCCTGTGAGTGGACACACCGCCATAGTGACAGTATTGGGCAGCGTCACTCATCCTGTGAGTGGACACACCGCCATAGTGACAGTATTGGGCAGCGCCACTCATCCTGTGAGTGGACACACCGCCATAGTGACAGTATTGGGCAGCGCCACTCATCCTGTGAGTGGACACACCGCCATAGTGACAGTATTGGGCAGCGTCACTCATCCTGTGAGTGGACACACCGCCATAGTGACAGTATTGGGCAGCGCCACTCATCCTGTGAGTGGACACACCGCCATAGTGACAGTATTGGGCAGCGCCACTCATCCTGTGAGTGGACACACCGCCATAGTGACAGTATTGGGCAGCGCCACTCATCCTGTGAGTGGACACACCGCCATAGTGACAGTATTGGGCAGCGCCACTCATCCTGTGAGTGGACACACCGCCATAGTGACAGTATTGGGCAGCGTCACTCATCCTGTGAGTGGACACACCGCCATAGTGACAGTATTGGGCAGCGTCACTCATCCTGTGAGTGGACACACCGCCATAGTGACAGTATTGGGCAGCGCCACTCATCCTGTGAGTGGACACACCGCCATAGCAGCATGTACAACACTCCCCAATCGGAAGAAAACCCGCTGGATTGTTCATCCCGTAAAAGACTCCCAAGCGGTGCTTCGGCTTTGCTGTGTATAGGCCTACTGTCCCAACTCCCAAAGGTTGGTTTAGCTTTCCATTACGTAGGCCTATTGTCCGAAATGCGTATGTGACTGATAATATAATTATTATTACGCGTACTACATTATATTATGTATATTAACTAGTATATTTTTGTCTTTCAGGTGTATACGGCAGCTCCACGGGCAGGATAGCGGGCGAAGCAGGTGTGTATATGTGCGCATGCGCATGTGTGACGTCATCTGGATGCTAGGTTCCTATTGGTCACTTATGCCCCTCCCCCCCACCCCCTAACCCATGTGGGCGCCCCCCCCTCCTCCCCCACTCCTGTAAAACCGGTTCCCGGTTCATTAATATTATCGCGTCATCCTGCATTAGGCTTCCTCTTCACGAACATGTTGTGTTCTTGTTTGTGTCTTGTTTGTGTCTTGTTTGAGTCTTGTTTGAGTCTTGTTTGAGTCTTGTTTGAGTCTTGTTTGAGTCTTGTTTGAGTCTTGTTTGAGTCTTCATATATTCTTCGGGTTTTCTTCCGTTCATTATATGGAGAACGCGTCGTTGTATGGGTCTAAAGCCTACACCCTACAATGACGTAGGCTTCAGGTCCATACAATGGTCTCGAAGCCTCGGTGACACTTCTTGGTGGTCTCGGGTGACACCTGAGGCCGTGACACCTGAGGCCGTGACACCTGAGGCCGTGACACCTGAGGCCGTGACACCTGAGGCCGTGACACCTGAGGCCGTGACACCTGAGGCCGTGACACCTGAGGCCGTGACACCTGAGGCCGTGACACCTGAGGCGGGACACCTGAGGCGGGACACCTGAGGCGGGACACCTGAGGCGGGACATCTGAGGCCGTGATATCTGAGGCCGTGATATCTGAGGCCGTGACACCTGAGGCCGTGACACCTGAGGCCGTGACACCTGAGGCCGTGACACCTGAGGCCGTGACACCTGAGGCCGTGACACCTGAGGCCGTGACACCTGAGGCCGTGACACCTGAGGCCGTGACACCTGAGGCCGTGACACCTGAGGCCGTGACCCCTGAGGCCGTGACCCCTGAGGCCGTGACCCCTGAGGCCGTGACCCCTGAGGCCGTGACCCCTGAGGCCGTGACACCTGAGGGCGGGACTCCTGAGGCCGTGACACCTGAGGCCGTGACCCCTGAGGCCGTGACCCCTAGCCATAATCAGTTTACAGAGACGCTGAGAGGTGGTGGTTCCCCACTCCCACTGCAAGAGGGGGAGGGGGGGTGGTGGCCCCCCCCTCCTCCCCCACTTCATCAATCACCATCAGCGTCACCATCAGCGTCACCATCAGCGTCACCATCAGCGTCACCATCAGGACGCCCGCGGGGGCGTTGAGGGAAGCTGGGGACGCCCGCGAGGGCGTTGAGGGAAGCTGGGGACGCCCGCGAGGGCGTTGAGGGAAGCTGGGGACGCCCGTGGGGGCGTTGAGGGGAGCTGGGGACGCCCGTGGGGGCGTTGAGGGGAGCTGGGGACGCCCGTGGGGGCGTTGAGGGGAGCTGGGGACGCCCGCGGGGGCGTTGAGGGGAGCTGGGGACGCCCGCGGGGGCGTTGAGGGGAGCTGGGGACGCCCGCGGGGGCGTTGAGGGGAGCTGGGGACGCCCGCGGGGGCGTTGAGGGAAGCTGGGGACGCCCGCGGGGGCGTTGAGAGGAGCTGGGGACGCCCGCGGGGGCGTTGAGGGGAGCTGGGGACGCCCGCGAGGGCGTTGAGGGAAGCTGGGGACGCCCGCGGGGGCGTTGAGAGGAGCTGGGGACGCCCGCGGGGGCGTTGAGGGGAGCTGGGGACGCCCGTGGGGGCGTTGAGGGGAGCTGGGGACGCCCGTGGGGGCGTTGAGGGGAGCTGGGGACGCCTGCGGGGGCGTTGAGGGGAGCTGGGGACGCCCGCGGGGGCGTTGAGGGATGCTGGGGACGCCCGTGGGGGCGTTGAGGGGAGCTGGGGACGCCCGCGGGGGCGTTGAGGGAAGCTGGGGACGCCCGTGGGGGCGTTGAGGGAAGCTGGGGGCGTTGAGGGAAGCTGGGGACGCCCGTGGGGGCGTTGAGGGATGCTGGGGACGCCCGCGGGGGCGTTGATGGGAGCTGGGGACGCCCGCGGGGGCGTTGAGGGGAACTGGGGGAGAGGAGCAAATAATACGGTTACACAAGAAGCTAATGTTTCCAAGAGCTAACGCCCAACCCTTGCGAACACAGGTGAGTACACATCTCCATATACACCGACAAGTACATAAAAGTGCTTTTCTATCCACGTACCAACAAATAATAATTTAAAAAGCCCGCGCTTTTGTTTAAATATAGAAAACGGTGGCCGTGTGAGAGGGAGACTGAAGGCGATGACGCTCATATTGGGGCCGCATCTTGACAATAATGATGGAAGCCAATTTCCTGTCGCTAACAGTGTGGTTGCATGTGGGGGTCGTTAGCATCATGGTAGAGGGGAAACTGAGGAAGGCAGGAGTGGGGAGGGGGGAGGAGTGAGGAGACGAGAGAGAGATCAACGAACAATGAAGAGATGTGTCTTAGTATTGTACTTCCATAACCCACAAAGCCAGCCAGCCAGCCAGCGACACAGCCAGCGACACAGCCAGCCAGCCAGCCAGCCAGCCAGCCACACAGCCAGCCAGCGACACAGCCAGCGACACAGCCAGCCAGCCACAAAGCCAGCCAGCCAGCCAGCCAGCCACAAAGCCAGCCAGCCAGCCAGCCAGCGACACAGCCAGCGACACAGCCAGCCAGCCAGCCAGCCACACAGCCAGCCAGCCAGCCAGCCACACAGCCAGCTGGCTACATGTACAGCCGGCCACACAGACAAGACGGCCAGCCAGCCAGCCAGCCACACAGCCAGCCAGCGACACAGCCAGCCAGCCAGCCACACAGCCAGCTGGCTACATGTACAGCCGGCCACACAGACAAGACGGTCAGCCGGCCAGCCATCACAACTAGAGCGGACACGCGCATAAAGTTAGGTTCACCGGGCGGCCGTGCAAAGTTATGACAGTAGTTGAGTCATTAAGAGAGTTGGTGGAAAGTCCTAATGGCCCGTGTAGAGTCCTGGTGGGAAGGGAGTGGTGGATATGTGGGAAAGATGTGGGTGGGGGGAGATGTGGGAGCATGTACAGGGAAATATGTGGGAGGACGGGGAAGGGAGGGAGAGAGCGAACATGGGAGGGAAGGTGGGAGAGACATGTTGGGGAAGGAGGGGGGGGGGGAAGAATGGGTGTCATGAAGATAAGGCAGAAAATTGCCCTGGATGAGGCAGTGTTGGATTTTAATTTTTTGGAGTCTTAATTACCCTTCAAAATGTTAAATTTTACCCAATTTGGGCGAATTTACCCATGTTTCCCATCTGTTATAGAGCGCGGGCGGGAGAGATACATAATAATTTACACTTGGAAAATATTAGCATGACTGGTTCTAAATCAACACACGGGAATAACACCGCACGAGACCAGGAGGCATGGCAGGAAGTGCAGAATACCCCTGTTGAAGAGCAAAGGTGCAAGAGGCACACTAAAAACCAACTCTACCATCATTGAAAAAAGAGAACTTATGAACGCCTCCAAAGAAAGGATAGCTGAAAGGGTTGTGATTCCATACGTCAGGCTGCGAGCAGCGGCGTCCAACAGTCTGGTTGGCCAGCAGGAGGCCGAGTCAGAGACCGGGTCGCAGGGACATAGATCCCCGGAACAAGCACAAGTTAGGGGGGAGGGGAGGGGGGGTGTGAGACAGGGTGTATTTAATAGGGAAATGTCTGAAGAATGGGAGAGTCGGTCAACGGTTGTGTTAAGGGGTGAATGGGAGATTCAGAATTAGAATTTAAGGTTAGAATAATGGGATTATGGGGGAGCCCTTCGCTGTATACTCCTGGTGGCTCTCCACCTGCTACTCCGTAACAAATACAACTGTTGTACGTAATCGGAAGCGTACAAACGCAAGCACAACCCATTTTCAAATTTGAATTTGAATTTAGCCTAGCGAGGCCGATGCTGTGAAAACGTCAGTATTTACGGGGCCTAATTTGTATCATTGCGTCGCCTTTTTAACGGATTGGTCGATTCCGTTATGTGAGAAGCGGAGAGAGAGGCTCTTACGTATTCACTTAAGAGGCCGTGGCGACTTTGTTGGTATTTACAAAACAGTTTACGAGCTCCTCGCATCACTTCCGAGCTCGTAAGCTGTTTAGTAAATACCATCTAACCCACCATGATGGAGATAAGAGGTTCAGACCTCGTAAGTGGACACGTAAGAGATACATTAACCACTTACCCTTACGTCTTCTTTTCGGTGTTTGACGGCTTTGTAAACACTTATCTGTTTAAGACATGTAAACGAAGCGGCCGAAGATTGAGAAAAGATGGACAGGTTTCGCAAGGAGTTGCGTAACCGAGACACCTCACCCTAGACGCCTCGCCAGGCACCCTTAGCTCCTTGACAACTTTAAGTGGTCAATTTAGTAGCAGATCACCGCGCCCGTATAGTACCCTTGACAGGTCTTGATCTTGACCCTACCAGGACCTTGCCAAATACATCCTTTACATTTGCTTATCATAATACAACCAGGATCTTTATCGTACCCATTTTCTAAAATGGGTACGCTTTTTAAACTGAAATAGGCACCCGCTACCATTAATTATTGGTTCGTTATCATCCTCCGAAAAATAACCCATTAAATTTAAATTTTGCCCCGAGGGGCGAGTATATTGGGCAGCGCCACTCATCTTGTGAGTGGACATACCGCCATAGTAGAATGTACAACACTCCCCAATAGGAAGAAAACCCGCTGGGTTGTTCATAACCCATTAACTACAGCTTAAATTCGTTCAAGTTTTGATTGATGTTCAGAGAGGAACATTTTTTTTTTTGCCTTAACTTTGTCCCGCCAAAAACAAGTTAGCATAGCGAGAACGAAGCGAACTCCATCACAGTTTCCGTGACGCTGGTGGAAGGGCCGCATATTAATGGCCGGATTGATCGTCGCTCAGCCTTCCTGGGGATAAAAAACACCCAAACATATATTTCCTATTACGGGCTCACCATAGCCCGTGCTACATGGACACTTCCTTCTGTATATCTGAAACAACAACATATAATTCCTGTGTTTTGGGTACTTCGGAGACCACATCCCCCGTGTCTTGTCTTACGACTTCGGACGAGTACGTGTTCATCGATCTTACGACCTCGGACGAGTACGTGTTCATCGATCTTACGACCTCGGACGAGCCCGTGTTCATCGATCTTACGACCTCGGACGAGTACGTGTTCATCGATCTTACGACCTCGGACGAGTACGTGTTCATCGATCTTACGACCTCGGACGAGTACGTGTTCATCGATCTTACGACCTCGGACGAGCCCGTGTTCATCGATCTTACGACCTCGGACGAGTACGTGTTCATCGATCTTATGACCTCGGACGAGTACGTGTTCATCGATCTTACGACCTCGGACGAGTACGTGTTCACCGATCTTACGACCTCGGATGAGTACGTGTTCATCGATCTTACGACCTCAGACGAGTACGTGTTCATCGATTTTACGACCTCAGACGAGCCCGTGTTCATCGATCTTACGACCTCAGACGAGTACGTGTTCATCGATTTTACGACCTCGGACGAGCCCGTGTTCATCGATCTTACGACCTCGCACGAGCCCGTGTTCCTCGATCTTACGACCTCGGACGAGTACGTGTTCATCGATCTTACGACCTCGGACGAGTATGTGTTCATCGATCTTACGACCTCAGACGAGTACGTGTTCCTCGATCTTACGACCTCGGACGAGCCCGTGTTCATCGATCTTACGACCTCAGACGAGTACGTGTTCATCGATTTTACGACCTCGGACGAGCCCGTGTTCATCGATCTTACGACCTCGGACGAGCCCGTGTTCATCGATCTTACGACCTCGGACGAGTACGTGTTCCTCGATCTTACGACCTCGGACGAGCCCGTGTTCATCGATCTTACGACCTCAGACGAGTACGTGTTCATCGATCTTACGACCTCGGACGAGCCCGTGTTCATCGATCTTACGACCTCAGACGAGTACGTGTGGGCGTACGACCAGACAGTTCATAGATTTGCCAACTTGAGAAAAGTAGATTATTTTCTTCAAGGAGTGCCGGACCAACCGGGCTGTGGTGGGTATGTGGGCCTGCGGGCCGCTCCAAGCAACAGCCTGGTGGACCAAACTCTCACAAGTCAAGCCTGGCCTCGAGCCAGGCTTGGGGAGTAAGAAGAACTCCCAGAACCCCATCAATCAGGTATCAAGCAGGCCACTCCGTCAATAATCCAACCTGTTAACCTAACCAGGAACATAGGAATTCAACCGGGCCATTCAACCTATTGAGTCCGATGCATGGAAAACGTGGGATTTGTGAACCGTTACAATAGTTATAATAGAGGTAGTGGTAGCAGTAAATGTGGTGATTGTAATAGTGGTTGGTAGTTGTGGTAATAGCAGTAGTGGTGGTTTATAGACGTACCCGTCAAGAGTGAGGGGGGAGGAGGGGGGAGGGGGTATCACTTGGATGTCATTGCTGGTAGTTAGACTGTGATGGGGGTAGAGGGTGGTAACTGTAGAGGGTGGTAAACCCTTCACCCCCCCCCCCTCCACCACAAGGTAGGTGGAGGGGGGGGGGGTGTAATCTGAGAATACCTCCAAGCCACCCCTAACGTGGAGGGGGGGGGGGAAGGGTTTGTTAACTACCTCAAAGCTATTCCATGGTGGGAGTGTGAATTGTTAAGTCACCTCACAGACAGACAGACACGCACACGTACGTAAAATTGTAGAAATCGCCATTCCCTCAGAATAGTGACCCTCAGAATAGTGACCCTCAGAATAGTGATCCTCAGAATAGTGACCCTCAGAATAGTGACCCTCAGAATGGTGACCCTCAGAATGGTGACCCTCAGAATAGTGACCCTCAGAATGGTGACCCTCAGAATGGTGACCCTCAGAATAGTGACCCTCAGAATAGTGACCCTCAGAATAGTGACCTTCAGAATAGTGACCCTCAGAATAGTGACCCTCAGAATGGTGACCCTCAGAATAGTGACCCTCAGAATAATGACCCTCAGAATGGTGACCCTCAGAATAGTGACCCTCAGAATGGTGACCCTCAATCACCATTTTGTGTTCACTAAACTGAACCTCCGTTGCCCTAACTGCTTCACGTGCTCAAGACTGGATATCTCACAAATATAAATGGAAACTTATCTTGAACTATTTTAGTAGAAATACCAAGTTAAACAAAACTTCTCTGGTAGCTTTGCCCTTGATGGAGAAGGTCTTAGTAACGGAGGAGTATCCTGGATCATTGTTAGACAAAGAACTTGATAAACACCTGATCAACCAGGCTGTGATTCATACGTAAAGCTGCGAGCAGCCGCGTCCAACAGCCTGGTTGACGAGTCTAGCTACCAGCAGGCGTGGTCGGGGACCGAGCAGCGGGGACGCTGAGCCCCGAAGTCATCGCAAGGTAAGGATGGGGGGGTTTTTGCACCGTGTCTTAGCTTGTCTTAAGTAAACTGTTCAACAGTCCAGTTGTTAGTGATGCAGGGAGTACCGCGAGGCAGCTCCCTAAATTAGTACCGTACATGGAGCAACTCCAGATACATGTTCTGTACATCTATTGTACGTTCAGACGACGACCCTTAAGCCACGAGGAGCCCTTCCAGAGTCATGAAATAGCTCAAACATTCTCCTGAGATTTACACGTCAACAAAGATGGATGTCTGGGTCGTGATGGCAAATCTGATGTCGTAGCTATTCCTGATATCGTTCGGGAACCCTGAACGTAGTTGTTCTCACAAACATCTACATATATTAACACGTTCAACATCAAATTATGTTATTCCAAACGACACAGTTTGTTGGGTGTTATGGCGGCAAGGGTGTGATAGAACGAGGTTTCCAGAGAGGCGTCAACACCTCTGGTCCCGGGCGGGTCTTTGAAAAAGCCCGCCAAGAAAAGCGCGCGAAGCTTATCCTGTAATGGGGTTCTAAGGGATAACAATTTCTCACCTTCTTTGTCCCGTTAACTGGTTCCACTCAGGCCGAGCGGCGAGGCACTCGCTGTGAAACACCTGGCTTTTGACCCCCAGGAACTCTTCTAATGCAAAAAAGAAGTGAAGAGTTGGAAGTATGAAAGCTGAAAGGTTAAATGTTTGGCCAGGGGATGGGGGTGCGTGGCGGGAGGGACGCTCTACCCGCTATTAATCTTCATTCCCCGCCATGTTGTTGTGTTTACCTTTGGTCTTGCCATCGTGAGAAGTTTTTAATAACCGTTTTTTTTTCGTATAGTAAAAGACGGCGTATTTTTATGTTTTACTGACTTGTTTGACGCCATCATTGGGAAGTGTATTTGCATGGTGCATTGCTGAGTTTGATGAAGTGTTTTGTTGGGTTCTCGTGGATGTGTTTGTGGCCGCGTACATGCGTATGTGTGAGCATGTGTGTGCTGGTGGCTGCGGGAGTTGTGACATAGAGGCTTCGGGTGTGTCAGGATCGGGATCGGGGATTTCGAGGCCTGGGGATAGATGGTGGAGAGTGATGGCAGAGCCCAGAGCAGACCCAGGGTAAGGGGGGACGATGGCATTTATTGATGAGAAAGATGATCCTTGTTTGTACTGGACTAAACATCACAAACGATTTGTGGGGTGTTGCTGAAGTGTAAAGTACTAGTGTGTGTTTACTTAGCTAATTGTGCTTGCGGGTGTTGAGGTTCGGGTCTTCAGGTCCCACCTCTCAACCGTCAGTCAAATGGTGTACAGGTTTCTGAGCCTATTGGGCTCTATCGTATCTACATTTGGAACTATGTATGGAGTCGGCCTCCACCACATTACTTCTTAATGCATTCCATTTGTTAATTACTTTGACACTAATAAAATATTTTCTACCGTTTCTCTGGCTTATTTGGGTACTAAGTTGTGCACCATTCGCGCTGAATAGTTTGTCTTTATCTACCCTATCAATTCCTCTGCGAATTTTGAAGGTGGTAATCATGTCCAAATGTTAATCTTCTTGTTTGAGGAGCTGTTCACTTGAGACAGTTAAGCAAGTCCCAGCTGTGTCTGGGCACAAGTGACAGGATGAACAACCCAGCGGGTTTTCTTCCTATTGGGGAGTGTTGTACATTCTGCTATGGCGGTATGTTCACTCACAAGATGAGTGACGCTGCCCAATAAACTCGCCCCCTCGGGGCAAAATTTAATTTAATGTCCCCCCCAACCGTTTTTTTTTACGATAAGGTTGTCTTGCTATTTTTCCGGGGCTTAGCGTCCCCGCGGCCCGGTCCACGACCTGGCCTCCTGGTTGTTGGACTGGTCAACCGCGGACCCTTTATCTACAAGGTAGATAAAGACAGTTTATTTAACACAAGGGGCACACGCACTACGGGACTTGGGTGAAAATTGAGTGCCCAAATGAGCCATAGAGATATTAGAAAGAATTGTTTTAGTGTCAGATTAGTTAACAAATGGAATGCATTAGGCAGTCAGGTGGTGGAGGCTGACTCCATACACAGTTTATAATGTAGATATGATAGAGCCCAGTAGGCTCAGGAACCTGTACACCTGTTGATTAACAGTTGAGAGGCGGGACCAAAGAGCCGAAGCTCAACCCCCGCAAGAGCAATTAGGTGACAACAACTCTGCAATGGAAGGGAACTATCAGGGGAAGCGCCAAGCCATTACGACTATATAGCACTTGGAAGGGGGGTAAGGATAAGGATTTGGGATAGGACGGGGGAAAGGAATGGTGCCCAACCACTTGGACGCTCGGGGATTGAACGCCGACCTGCATGAAGCGAGACCGCTCTACCGTCCAGCCTAAGTGGTTGGACAAAAAAATGTGACTCTTGTACTGTGAATTGTGAATGTGTACTCACTGGGTTTGTGCGACCCTTGAGGGACCTGAAGTAGAGGTGGGTAGAAATAGCCTAAGCTACTCTATCCCTTTGAGATGTTTCTTATTGTCTCAATAAACTTACTTGAACTAGGTGAGTACACATAGGTGAGACCATCGCCCCTACTTCCCCTATCCTACCTCTCCCAGGCGACCTATCCTCACCCAACCAATTACTCTGAACATGACATTCAACTCCTCGATAGTTTGTTGCGTCACCACCACAGCACCGTGTGTACAAACCTAGTTGTGCTTGCCGAGGCTCGGCTGTACCTCTTGGCTTCCGCCTTTCAACCTATAGTTAATTCCTTCCATAGGCTAGGCCAGGCTTTGCTACGCCTACGCCTACGCCTAGCCTGTGGGCCTGCGGGCTGCTCCAAGCAACAGCCTGTTGGATCAAGTTATCATGAGGCCAGCTCGGGAGTAGAACTCTCGAAATCCTCTCCAGGTATGATCCAGGTATATGCAGAACATAGTTTTAAAATGTTCGTCAGTACGCGCCAAAATTACGCATTTCATAAAGCCGTATAGAAAATACAGTTTTACCATTTCATTATCTGAGGAACAATAATATTAAATCCAATACACCAATATGTCAAACCATTGAACGTTATTAACCTCTCATTATCGCTTTAACACACCTCTTGTTTTCCCTCGATCACGATTTTATTTATATAGCTCTCAGAAACGGCGGGAAATTTTTTAATAATGAGAGGAGAGTGAGGGAAGTACACAACGGGTGAGTTAATGAGGAGGGTGGAGGACCTCTCGGCCGCTAGCCTAGTTTATCAACACCATTCACCTTTCTCTTTATTTTTCTCCGTTTTCTGTTGATTATTTTTAGCGTTCCTCCAATTTGTTCATATCTGATAAATATATACTATATAGTGTATATATATTTATATATTTCAGTTTCTCATAGTTGAATGGTTTTTGGTTTATTTTTTACTATTTACTACGGGATTGGTGCCAATTATTACCTCTTTTAGTATTTACAGATCAATTGTTTTATGTGTAGAAATTCTAACTGACTGTTCTTGCTTTTTATTGAAAAAATAAAATTCAAAAATAATTTCTAACCTGTCGCACGGACAAAATATTCTGTACAAGAATTCTCAGGAGTTAAATAGGACACCGCGATGAAGGTTAAAAGTGTGAGAAAGAGAAGATAGGCTTTCATTATCTTGCCGGCGGGTCGTTTATAAAGCCCGAGGCGCCGGGCCAGCCGGCTCTGTGACACACAGCCGGCCTTAGATCTCTCTCTCATTCTCTCTCTCTCGCTCACTTATTGGATTTCTTGAGCCCTTTATTGAACGTCACTTCAAAACAACGCTTTGCCCC
>NC_091173.1:9292912-9397912 GCF_040958095.1 Procambarus clarkii
AACTCCACTGAACTGTGTTGTCTGGCAGGATGTTGGTGCAGTTGTGATGGCTGGACGGGAGTAATTGCTTTGTTTAGTGCGTACCAGGCCCACCAGATGAGAAACAATGGAATTAGGTTGGTCAGCTGAGGTAGTTAATGGTATTGGTCAATTTACGATTATTTTCTTTGGCTTGAGAACGCGCGAACAAACTCGCGCTTATTTCATGTAGAATACGGAATATGTAGTTATTCAAGAACGTCTTTGACTTTCTTCAATCTCAACCTCAATCAATACGGTGTAGAGACTCAAGAAATCAAATTAAACTAGTTCCAGATATAGATTAAACACTTCATAATACGATCACTTACGTAGGCCTACTGGGAAGACATTTTTTTTTATAATTAATATATTTCCAATTGCAATTACTTTTTTTAAATATAATTTTAACGTTGTAAATCTACGCAACTCTTGGGTTACAAATGACAAGCAACTCCCCCATTTCTTGTCTTTATGGCCAAATATATTCCGAATATTTGTGGTGGAAAACTTTTATAATGTTTTAACATTTCTTTGTAGTAATGTTTAAATTATTCAGGAATTAGCAGGGGAAATTCCGTGCGTAATGTTGGTATTACCTAGGGAGAGAGGGGTAGCCATGGGGGATATTGTGGACATGGTATGGATAGCCTAGTGGATGGATGGTGGGGATAGCCTAGTGGATGGATGGTGGGGATAGCCTAGTGGATGGATGGTGGACATGGTGGGGGTAAGGTAAGGTAATTATCAAGAGGAAGCACTAAGCCATTACGACTATATAGCACTTGGAAAAAATGTGAGGATAAGGATTTGGGATAGAACGGAGGGAAGAAACGGTGCCCAATCACTTGGGCAGTCGGGGATTGAACGCCGACCTGCATAAAGCGAGACCGTTGCTCTACCGTTCAGTCCAAGGGGTTAGCCTAGGGATGGATGAGACATGGAGGGGCTAACCAAGTGTATGTGATAGCAGACATGGTGGTGGTAGCCTAAAGTGGAGTGGTGTGCGCGGAGAGATGGGTAGCCTATGGCTGTGATAATGATAATAAACATGGAGGGAGTAGTCTACAGTGACGTGATGGTGAACATAGATAAGGTAGCCTAGTTGAGTGATGGTAGGGGTAGTCAAGTGGTGTGTGGCGGGGGAAGGGTCGCATCGTACTCTATAGGAGAGTTCAATGTACATACATTAAGAAATATTGTAAGCAGTCGTTAAATGTTGGTGAAGCTGTTTGGCAAAATGAGGACTATGCGGGCGTGGGAATTCCCATGCAAACTCTCGAGCCCGGCAGTAACCGTCCCTCCTCCTGGGGGTGGTGCCAGCGACACCCGAGTACTGGGGCCTGCCGGCTCCTCGACCCACCTGCTACACTCTCACCACTGATAGTTTAATTTTCATGCTTGAAACATCGTGGGGAGTTGGAAGTGTGTTTGATGGCGGAGTTACACTGCTCAGAGTAACATTTTGGTTTGGTAGCGGCCTTAAAGGCTGCCAAACCTCGGGGGGTGGAGGTTAGCTAACTGACCCACCAGCAAGCGTACTTATGGCCTGAACATTGGAGCAAGACAAACTCTGGGTGCGTCTGGGTGTAAATCTAGTGTGGTGGAAGCGTGGCTGGGGGTGGTGATGCACTGCTGGAGGTATAATGTAAGCAGCCAGTTACTAAAGCCAGCCACTCCGGCAACTGTCTCAACTATCACCTTTCACCCCCACGGCTCCTGCAGGCTCCAGGTCTTGGTTTATCGCAGCTCGTGTGTCACTTGAAGAGCCTTGTGTCCTTTAGTAGCGCTCTCTGTTTAGTCAGTTGAAGCGTAACTACTTCATCTTATCTAACCAGGCCCCCCCTGGGCTTCTCTTCCAAAAGCGTTATTTCCCAGTTCCTTGAGGCCTGAGTTGATTAGTTTACTGCCACTACCCGTTTTGTTTATTACAGCATGACAGTTAACAAAATTATATCGGGCTGCAAGACGTGGGTTTCACTAAGGGACACCAGCATAGGGCAGTAACACTGGCGAGACCAGGAAATTACTGGGGTCGAGGGGTAGTCGGGGCGGGTTGGGAGTTTTCTGGAGTAGTTTGGATATTTACCTGAATTTATCAGAGGGTAACTATTTCTCTAGTCGCCTCGACGAAGATAGCAAGGCGTCGGCTTGTCAAAGAGTTACGCCCCCCCCCCATTTGTTCTGACATAAATGGAGTAATGAGGGGGATACATTTTAATAGCAAATTGTAGCATCCTGTTTTGTGTGGTGGTAGTGAAGATGAGAGAGAGAGGTATGGGCGGATTCCGTCACCACCAGGAGTCAACAACTTTCCCCTCTTCCCTCGTATCCTCTCTTTTTTCTCTTTTTGTTTACACGGAGTAGACGACTTTTGACTCGTGTTCAGTACCCAGACCCAACCATCAGTATGTACATCCTGGATTGTACCTCTCCAGGTATAATATTTGTGAACAAGTGCTTGGAGATTGTTTCATTTACTTACCTAGTGCCGCTGTTAGGGTTTCTTAAACACGAAGCTTCTCTGAACTCTGGTAATTGAAATGAAGCGTTGCTGTTACGTCTGCCTTCTGTCAGTAGTAGTGTATTTAACAAGTTCTTGTGAACATTCTCGAAATGGTCTCTTCTCTGACGGAAAGTTGGCTGGGAAGCCTCGCATGGGAACAATCATAACTTTCAGAAGAGGGCAATAGTGAGAGACAGCCCTCTCTCCCTCTCTCATCCTCCCTCAGTTCTTCATCCATCCTTCTTCCTCTCGCCTTTCCATTCCTCACTCTTTCACCTTTCCCCCTATTCTCTCCCCTCCCTCATCACACCTTCAATGAGAAATACGCCGACCGTCTTACGCTTTGCTTTAATTAAGACTACGCTTTTGTTAACTCGTATACGGTTAAGTGACTCATTTCTGTAATTTAACCTGTCATTGTATATGGAAACTGCAAATTCTTAGATGCCATAAGGGAAATAATGAGAGGCTATGCAGTAAGTGCCAGAATGTGGAAGAAATAAAGTAGAGTGTGTATTACACCTAACAGATAAACGTTACAGTATCGAATATTTTTGTTTGTAAAAAAAAAAGTACATTGGGGGTTATTACAGTTGATAATCAGTATGTGGTAGAGGAGAGTTTTTGAAAGGCTGTCGAGAGGCTATTATGTTCGTCGCCGTTGGCGGGAACTTGAGAGGAGCAGACTATTCTTTGTCCTCCGTACTTCAATTTGGCGGGAAGCCAGAGTGATTTCTGAATGACATTGCTCCCGTTTGTATCGAAATTTAATTACTTTCTCTTTCCCTTGTATGGCTCGGGCCTTTTATTCCTGGGAAGGCCTATGTGTCGATATTCGTAAAGTTGATGGCTTGATTTGTTACTAAGGGTGGCTGTATTGAATTTATTTGATGTTAATTAGATTAGATGTGAATGATTAGTATTAAGAGACCCATCTCGTATCGTACTAATTTAGATGTTAATAGTTGACATATTAATGTTTGAGTGATTTCTGCCTTCTCTCGTTTATACATGTATTTATATCATGCTAGATAGGGTGTTTGGCAACGCCCAGGTTCACCGTAAATAGAGACCCCGGAATGCAAATTTGCCATCACAATATGCGTTTTACATGTCATTATCTGAATTCTGTAATATAAACAAATTATATAACTAGTAGTGTGGTACTCATTTGGGCTGGCCGGTAGAGCGACGGTCTCGCTTCATGCAGGTTGGCGTTCAATCCCCAACCGTCCAAGTGGTTGGGGACCATTCCGTTCTTCCCGTCCCATCCCAAATCCTTATCCTGACCCCTTCCCCGGTGCTATATAGTCGTAATGGCTTGGTACTTTTCCCTACGAGCTCACCATAGCCCGTGCTTGGGTACAAGTGACAGGATGAACAACCCAGCGGGTTTTCTTCCTATTGGGGAGTGTTGTACATGCTGCTATGGCGGTGTGTCCACTCACAGGATGAGTGGCGCTGCCCAATAAACTCGCCCCTCGGGGCAAAATTTAAAAAAACAAAAATTACTTGGAACTTTTTGTTCCTAGTAGCTGAATCTTTAAACAACAACGGTGCTTTCCTCTGATAATTCCTTCCCTCCCGGCTTTGCACGGGTCTATCTCCCCCTCTTTCCCAATACCCCCTCTATCATTTCTCTCTCACTATTCCCCCGCTCTCCCAATCACCCCCACCTTTTGTCACCTATATTTCTCAGAAAATGCAATGATGCATGCGTGTTTTGTTTTTCATTAACACATTTAGGTACATGTCAAGGATAACTGCATTTGTGCAGTTATCCTTGACTATATGGACGGGAGTACACGTTCATCCTTTTCCAGTAAAAAATGTATAGTCACCTTTCACTATTTATAGGAAGGAGTGGGGTCACTTTTGGGCCCGACCCCCCTCTTAATAGGACTGACTCCGACCAGCCTAACAACGTCGGACCCTACATGATACCCACCCCCTTCACGGAATTTCCCATTAAGGTTGTTGTACATACCCATCGTGCAACAAACCACAAGGGTCTGATACACGTACCTCAACACGCCTCAAGGGTTCCCTTATGCGGTTACAACCATTAACCCTTCACTGGAGGCTGTGGCGAGCCTCCAGTGTCTGGCCTCCAGCCTCATACCTGCTCTCTATATGAGGCTAACCTCAGCCCGTCCAATTACACTACCTCCCTTCCCATACCCACCATTCATCCTGCAAAGTTTAATGAGATTAGCACCAAACATTTGACCATCATCCTAGGGCAGACCAAAAACAAACATACATCCTGTTTTATGCCTATACATTTCCAGTATGGAGCCGTGACGTTAGTGGATATTCTGATGTTCATATTTATCTGTATTAACATGGGGGGGGGGGAGTACGTCACATACCACAGGGAAGTGGGGTGGGGGGGTGATGATGTAGGCCTACCATGTTTCCTATCCATCATTCATAATTTTGTTTAACCTTTGTGAAGAGGACCCCAACCAATTGGTACATGTCATCCAGGCAATATGTTAATGTATTCAATTACTTTAGGTGCCCTAAAATGTAGGCTTGGGGGGGGGGCAGTGAGTAAAGAGACGGGCTGTAATTCCTACACGGTTCACTAGATATAGATGTAAATACCCCTCAAATAAATTACAGTCGCGTCTGTACTTTATCTAACGTACTGAGTACAAAACGACCGACACTGTCACTGATCGAATATTTACGGACCACAGCTGTATTATTTCGGCACGGATGCTTGTTCAGAATAAAGTAGAGTAGCGGTAGACATTGCCAGGAGGATGAACGAATCTTACATAGCTACAAAATAAAGTCGGGAAACATCTTTAGTTTCCCAAGATTGACAGCGGAATGTTCTCGTTTCCCCTGTTGGAGGTGGGAACTATTATAGTGATAGAACTTTCTGGTTTCCCCGAAAGCAATAGGGAAATAATATACCTATCCACGGTAGTGACATTATTTATGCCATGATAGTAGACAACAAATAATCCAACAATGATTAGAGAAAGTACAAATGATAGAAAACTTCTCAAACTCCTTTAGGGATGTTTCCTTGTTATACTAACATCCGTATAATGTAACGGGGAACATTAGGAACATTCATGCAGGCCGGTGTTCAATTCCCGACCGTCCAAGTGGTTAGGCACCATTCCTTTCCCCCGTCCCATCCCAAACCCTTTATCCTGACCCTCTACCAAGTGCTATATAGTCGTACTGGCTTGGTGCTTTCTCTTGATAATTCCCTTTCCCTTCTTAGCTGGTAAGGGAACATCCCGACTTCCCCTGTGTAGGGGGAGGACCGTTTGTTATCGGGCAGGATCGCCCAATAGGACAATTCCACAACTTGCACAAAATCTGATAAACTGGCCGCCAGCCCCAACTGGGATTTGTTCTTTGTCACTCCATATCCGGCCTTTATCAGAGCGTGCGGCCATTGTTTGCGTCTCTTGGGGAGAGGTGTTGGTGTTTAACCCTCCGCTATATTTGTGTGTTTATCGGTATACTCCCCCAGCACGAGTATATCTAGCGTGCAGTTTACAAATAGTAGTATACACGTGGGTTTGGTATTAATTGTGTAGCAGTGCCTAGTACTTCAGGTACGTTTATTGAGACAACAAAATACATCTCAAAAGGATAGCGTAGCTTAGGCTATTTCTACCTCCCCCCCCCCCCCTTCCTTTACCTAGTACTGTAGCAAGCGTATTGTACCAGGAAAACGTACTGTACCGTCTATACAAAATAGATGGAAATGAAACTTGTGAATGCGATGGTTTCGAGTGCATAAAATGAAGTTTGTTCATCATAACCATATTTGGAGTTTGCTGCGTGGTCTCTGACGTTTACATAATGTGTACGCTCCACATATTTACTCTGTCTCGCAATATTGACATTTAAAATTTATGTTGGCATAAATCATGCGAACGCATAAATATTATTTATAAATGTTATGACAAGACCTGTATTCTGTATCAGAGGTCGTCGATATCGATTACAGATCAGCATCCCATTTCTGTTCGTAAATTAAAAATTGATAGAAAAATTAATTAAATGGCCTTTTAACGTTCGTCATACGAAATAACGACTTATGGTTTTGTTTTCAAGTACAGCTGAAAGGTTACCGAGATGAAGTCTGAAATAGCCTAGTCGGATATCCATATAAACAAAGCAAACATTAAACTTAACCGTAGCTAATATTTAGCGATTTTCATCCGTGTGAAATTTTAACGGTATAATGAGGGATTAGCGGGTATTTAGGGCTGGCTGGCCATTTCAATCACCAATGGCAGGATTCAATACAATACATGGCGCCTCTTAGCGGCGGGCCGCGGCCAGTGGACGCACTTTCAAATCGGATTAATTTGATATATTGCCACTAGATCTGAATAGACTCTCATAATCCTTCTTTGAGGGCATTCACCCGGTATTTTCTTTTTTTAGGATTCAATATGTAAATGAGAATTAAATGCGATTAGGGGGAAAAGTAGGGGTGTTAATAATTATATTTTGTGCTCAATATTTTACACAAAATTAGGACTTGGTGACTTATTGGTCGTTAATTGTGTTGTTGTGTAATTGTTTTTGTATATGTGACTGGAAAACGGCAGTTTGTGTAATGGATCGAACCCATCCTCCTGAAATGATAGTATTTTTGTAACTATTGGGTCCATAATACCAATGTATTATGGAGCCCCATAATTATGTATCATGAAGCCCCAATAAGCCACTTTTTGCACTATTTGTTTTACTCTGAAAAAATTAAAGCTAAAATCCAAACTTAAATATTCCTAGGCCTAGGAATAAAATTAGTGTATTAGGTCTATTAATTAGACCAAAAATAGTGTATTCGGTCTAAGAATTACTAGGAGAGGTTAGATTGGGTCTTGTATTCATATTGCTGATGAAGAAGTATTCGGTTTGTTCAATGATGCACAAGTGTACTTTCTGGTGGTCCACCACAACACATAGGTACTTTCGGGTGGTCCACCGCGACACACAGGTACTTTCCACCACATAGTTACTCTTAAGTACTTTCATTTTAGGAGGCTGGGCCGAGTGATGAAGGTTCCTGTGGTCAGTTATGTTTGCTTTATCCATGGTATGTGTAGTGTTTATTTAATCTCTGTTTTATGATTCGTATATATTTGTAGCGAAGATGTTTGTTTTTATTATTATTGTGAATGTAGATTAGTTATCTTAAATACGTGGGATATTATAACTACAACTTTCCTTTAATAACACGAAAGGAAAACATTTACATATGTCCAGACTGAGGGTGAGGGAGGAGCGAGGGTTGTCAGTGGTAGGCTAGTGTCCGGGATGGTGATGACCTTCTTTGTGGGGGTGGGCGGGCCGTTAATGGGTGGCCGGAGAGTGGGCGGGCGGTTGACGGGTGGCTATTCAGTCGGGAATGCGGTTCATGGTCAGCAGCGCAGCGCTAAATTCCAGCATCAGATAAGTGGCTGGTGGCGCACCATTCCGGAGTCACCATGTTATCAGTGCGTGGGTTTATCGGCACCTCCGCCCGCTCTCCTCCATTATATCACGTCAAGGGGACCCCAGGGTGCAAAATGTACTTTTTCCTGTCTTTAGCGGACAATCCCGTAGAACATTTCTCACGTATCTCTTTCCTCGGCTGTTAAGCCTTCTTGCGTAATTTTTACGAAGCATAAAATTAGAGCGAAGCCAGCACGAAGGGAAGGGGGGTAGAGATGGAGTGGATGAGTTCCCTGGGCAGCGCCCGTCTGAGCGATGCTGTCTTGTGTTGGTGCGGAAATGGTCATGCGGCGTAAACATTACCACGCGGCGTAAACACTACCACGTGGCATAAACACTACCACGTGGCGTAAACACTACCACGTGGCGTAAACACTACCACGCGGCGTAAACACTACCACGTGGCATAAACACTACCACGACCTTGAGGTTACCTTGAGGTGCTTCCGGGGCTTAGCGTGGTAGTGTTTACGAGGCGTAAACACTACCACGCGGCGTAAACACTACCACGAGGCGTAAACACTACCACGCGGCGTAAACACTACCACGCGGCGTAAACACTACCACGCGGCGTAAACACTACCACGCGGCGTAAACACTACCACGCGGCGTAAACACTACCACGCGGCGTAAACACTACCACGCGGCGTAAACACTACCACGCGGCGTAAACACTACCACGCGGCGTAAACACTACCACGAGGCGTAAACACTACCACGCGGCGTAAACACTACCACGCGGCGTAAACACTACCACGCGGCGTAAACACTACCACGCGGCGTAAACACTACCACGCGGCGTAAACACTACCACGAGGCGTAAACACTACCACGAGGCGTAAACACTACCACGAGGCGTAAACACTACCACGCGGCGTAAACACTACCACGAGGCGTAAACATTACCACGTGATGGAATCCGCGAAGGGATGTTACATGATGCACATCCACCAAGCAGCTAGCGACTCTTAAACTGGTGCAAGCGAAGAGCAAACAACTGACCTAAGAGTAGTTAAAATTTATTTAGCACATGGCCCTGAGTAAATAAAGCCCTGTCCCATTATGCATTCAGTGTTGTTAATGCCTTCGCTGTGGGTCCCCACACGAGAGCACTGTGGGTCCCTTTGTCTGCCTGAAGCATGTATGACACAGGGGGGGCTTCCACAGGAGAGAGATCTGCTGAAGCGTAAAATTTAGTTTAGTGAGTTATTAAGGTGGGCTTCAACCCTTAGTGTAACTTCTGCCACACTTTCGTTCGGTCAAACAGTTAGGACTTTTGTTTTTTAGTTTCACTTGTCTAAGTGGATAAACAATAGGGATAAAAAGAATACACATCGTTGGCGACCGAAGAGTCTCCCAAGAGGAAAAAGTAAAGGTTGGATGGAAGATCTGAAATGCCCACACTTGATGTTGGCAAATTTCTCTTGTCGTAACATTTACTGGACGTTCAAAAACAGTCGAGACGATCATTGTGGGGCAGTTTATGATAACTGCTGTTCTCCCTGTGGCCCTTGACAAGGAAATTGCATGTCATTCCGTTATGATAACTATCTATACCAAACATTCAGAAGAAATATAAAAACGCTTATGTAATATAGACTCATTCACCGACAGTTGTATACACACTTTTAATTATACTGGCAGAAAAAGATGCAAACATACAGCTAGACAAAGAGTGAGAAAGAAACGGGAAGCCCTGGCGCAAGTAGGTTATTTTAGATAAGGATCCCATGTAGTTTTGGCCCAGCACGAGATCCATTTTCTGTGTTTCGTTTATGTCCGGGTTATTGTTATTGTGACGGGGACTATTTTTCGGAGCCCAGACTCCTAAAATGAAACTATTTATAGAAACTATTTGGTCGAAAGTAGCAGTATGACGTGATGGACCAGCAGATAGTAGAATTTTGTATTATTGAATTTGAACAAACTAGAAACTTTTTTTATCAGCAATATCTTTATTAATATTAATAAATATAAGACCTGACCTAACCAAACCTAACCTCCAGCAATATTTGGTCTAATACCAGCTCGTCTACCTAAGGTTTCCCAACGTCAAGAAATATTCGTACTAAAGTGCCTTCTCGGTTTAATCTGTCCTCCTAGTAGAACGTCGCATTTTGACGTATGCTTTAGACCTACCAGAGGACCCAAAACACAGTACAATATGTCAACTTCGCGAGCCGCTACCCTTTTCTAGTTCGATGATTTTTGTCCTTAGTGAGAGTATACGTCAAAATGCGACGCTCTATTAGGAAGAGGACATATTACGACAGTGTCTTGATGTTGGGAAACCTTAGGAGGACGGGTTGGGATGTAACCTGCGTCCCAATGGGAACACTGGGACGTGTTCATTACGGGCTCACCATAGCCCGTGCTACATGGACACTTCGTTCTGAGTAGCTAAATTTAAAACAAACAACATGGGAACACTGGCGTTTGCTTGAAGAATAATTGTTGCTCTTAGATACTGTGCTTATTGGGGAAATTTATGTCGTTTTCGGGAGGCATGTAATGCTTGTGATTGTAATGTAATGGATTATTACATATTTCATTGCCTAATGTACATATTTATATTTCAGCGCACGCACAGAGCGATGATGGTGTGTACGAGTATGATGAATACGATAATTCCAACACCAACGACTATAACGAGCCGGACGACTACCCGGAGCTGGACGTTTCGCCAACCTTCATTACTAACGCCCAACAGTTCTCCGTTGAACTTGGAGGCGACATTACCTTCCCCTGTGCCGTCGAAAACCTTGGTAACACCATCTTGGGCTTTTCTTGAAGGAGCTTTTCGTTAATGGATGTGCTGTTCAGTAATTAACAGTGGACGTTATCAATCAATTAAATTTTGTTTGTGGGTCCTTGTTGCTTTGATAGTTGAAATATATTGATTTATTCGTTAAATCCTGTTCAAAATATAATTTATGATGTAATTTTTTTTTTACTTTATTTCACAAGTCAGATTTAAAGGTTTCTGGAACAGCCCTGACAATGTAATTCTTTGTTTCCAATGTGATAAATGTACATTTTTGACATATTGAAACTGCCATTCCAATTCTATTCCTCATAATCCCCATTTCCAATCATTTCTTAAGTCTTATTTTATCCCCCCTCTATAGAAACGGTTATATTTTGTCGTTTTCAAGTTTATTTTTATTTTTTTTACATTTATACAGTAAATGTAAAGTAAAGTAAAATAAAAAAGTAAAATTTATACAGTAAAATACAGTAATACTTATATAGTAAAATGCATTTGACTTTGCAGGAAGCCACCTGGTTATGTTTAAACACATCATGAACAGTGGGGAAAACAAGCTGTTATTCGTCGGGGATATTGCCGTAAGTTGAGTGTTCCCAGCCGCCTTCCCTGGCTTGGTGGTGTCACTCTCATCACTATATGACTTTGGTAGCTACCAAAGGCACATAAGTCTTCCGAGACTATTGGATGCCTTCTAGTTAAGAAATGTTGATGCACTGCATGATTGGTTATAGCTCTACACAAGCACATTTTTATTACAATTGTGGAAAATAAATAGAACTATATGAATTGTAAAAAAAAATACTATTTATCTTCAAGATATAAGTTGGGTTATTATCCAGCATTAGAACTACAGTATATCGAGGCCAATATGTTTTTATATGTGAAATTAAAATAGTTTCCATTGTTGAGGACAATAAGCCTGATAGTATTGACCCCTCCTAGGATATTTACTACTAGGTGAACAGAGGCATCAGATACTAGGAATTATGACAACATTGTGCTCCCCAGAAGTCATTTTTTTTTTTTTTTTTTTTTTTACCATTTTGATGGTGCAGTGACTACCTCTGAAGGATAGAAATGGTTAGGTACGTTTCCTTTCACCATATGCATCTGTTCACCTAGCAATAAATAAGTACCAAGGAGTTGGACAACTGTTGTAGGGTTGCATCCTGGGAGTGATGGTCAATTGGAGGTGAAGGGACCTCGATACAAACCTAAAGTATATACTGTAAATACAAAGGCTTCCTGTCCCTGACAAAACAAATTATCAAAAGTACAACCCTTGCATGTACACTGCTGCCTATACCTAAATATAAGAGGGCCAGATTATTAGGTCATTCAGCACCTTGAAGTAGTTGAGCCATTTTCTTGATGTGTGATCTAGAAAAATGGAGTTTGTGTACGTTAGTGAGGTGGGGAATGAGAGCGGCTATTGTAAGAACAATCCCAGTCTAACAAGAAAATGGCAAGTGATAAGGCTTGAGTAATATCTGAAAGGATATCTGATTAACCAGGCTGTGATTCATACGTCAGGCTGCGAGCAGCTGTGTCCAACAGCCTGGTTGACCAGTCCAGCAACCAGGAGGCCTGGTCAGGGACGGAGCTGCGGGATTGGTGAGCCCCGAAATCAAGGCAAGGTAGAAGTCACTCATGAAGGAGTGGTAGTACCAACCTATATGCCTTTGGTAGCCCTTTACTTAAGGTATATTGAAGTCGTAAACTCCAAAACTCTGCTGGAAAAAAATCATCAGGGCAAATGGGGGGAACGTTTGGGGGAAGGGGGGAAGCCACCAGCTTCCTGTCCTCAAGGCCACTATTATTAGTGACCCTCGGGTAAATATGTACACCTCTGAAATGGCTGGCAGTGTTCTGTTAGAACAAGAAAAATGTAGAAATACAAAAGATATGGAGAATCTAAAAAGCATAAGTAATGTTGAGATAGAATAAAGAATGATAATGCCATTGAAAAATGTGAAGTGCAAAATCAGTAAACCAAGATTGGGAGTATTCTACGATGATTTTACAGTGTTGAACAAATGGACGATGACAGAATAGTGAAGTGTATGTATTGGAAGGCAGAAGTAGACCAAGAAGATGGGCAGACATGAAGTGTGATCAAGAGGGCTTATTAAGGGAAATTAAATGTTGTTTAATTTTGTTTAATCTTTATTTGCTAGTTGCATATGAAATGTGCTGAAATTGGTCCAAGTTTCAGCATCGCAACCTAAATAGAAATGGAGAAAAATTAAAAATCTATTATTCAACACTTTTCAAAATGCCTGGACAAACATAAGTGTCAACTAAAATCATTTCCATGACACTCAGCTATCACATTAGCATATAATAAAGGATTTCTATAAGCAATTTTATAAAAAAAAATGGTTTACTGCAATAATAAAAATTTTCAAAGTTCCCCCCAGAAATATGCAAACTGAAGTTTATAAATATTTATAAAATCAATAAATGGACATCGGAATAAAGTGTCTTATAGAGATTGTAGAAGTATAAACCTTACATATAATGTGTAATTTTCATGTAAATTGATTAATAAATGAAAGTCCAGGCATCATGAATTTGTAAATTACTTAGCTGAGTAAAATTAAGTTTAAAGTTTGGCCACCTGTAGCTGAGGTTGAGGTCGACCGATTTCTTTCAAAATTGGCACCCTTGCAGAGCAAGGCAAATGTATGAAAGGTAAGGTGTAATAAAGGGATTAGTAATAGGAATAAGAACATAAGAACAAAGGTAACTGCAGTAGGCCTATTGGCCCATACGAGGCAGCTCCTATTTATACCCACGCAGTAAGAAGGGAGATAGTAATAGGAATAGGCAAGGGATCGTAAGAGAAAACAAGGAAAACAAAAAGAAAGAAAGAAAGATAAATGGAAGGGTAAGCTTTATGTTGGGTCACATTTGTTAGATGTCGTCGTCCCTTCACTTTCTAGTGTGTGGTTTGGTCAACAATGAGTATTATTTATACATAAGTTATTTTCTACGTTATTACGAAAAAAATTACATTTAGAGCATATGGCGCAGTACCCTTCCGGGCACCCGAGCCCTGGGTCACCGGATTCTGTACAATTGCGGCTGCAAATTTACCGTAAGTTTCTGTAAGAATATGTAAGTTTCATCATAAAAATAATCGGTTTGCACCACGGTGTTGCCACAATTATGTAGTATTTTTACAAATATTTCAGTATTTTATTATTATTTTTCTTAATAAGCCCCCTTAAGGCATTGTACGGTAAATATGAACAGAATCTGAGTACAGTAATTGGAAACAAGCACTAAGAATCAGTCTAAGAGGGAATTATTGACACGTTTGTACATAGTTCGTGAGGAACTTTGTACACCTAGTACAGTAGTACAGACCAATGCAGTTGCTCTTGATGCCATCCTAATGCTGAGAGGGATGGCAGGATAATAATTATGGTGAAGAAATTTGTCACAAAAATTTATATACTATTTTCTTCATATACTGTACTGTATTGTATCTATGTTACAGTTGAAACCTTCTGTAAAGTTCACCAAGAATGGAAATTCATTTGTTTTGAATGGGGTGGCCAGACGACATGCTGGGAAATATGTGTGCCGCATTGAGACTTCCCCGGCCACTGAGCTCACACACACACTTGATGTCCAGTATCCAGCAACGGTGAGTTATGGACCATGTATTGCCTGTCATATGGCAAGTGTTACTCTAGTGCTATATACATATACTCTACTATATAGGCCTATGAACAAAGCAGGACTCTTCAAGGTAGGAACAGCAGAATGAGGGATATACTGTATATGTAAAGTAAAGACTGATTAGTAATCGATATGTCAGGAAGAACTCTGGTGTTAAGAGATGTAAGCAGTATATTTGAAATGGGTTTGATGAAGTGGTTGAATCTAACTCATATCTAATATACGAGCCTAATATATCTTATGTTTTAATTGCCAACATAAGAAAAATGAGTGAACAGTCATTTCATTAAACTGCAACAAATTATAGGGACTGGACTAGGAGCTGACACTCGATCATGCAATTAAATCTAGGTAAGTGAAGTATTTATAACCGATTTGTATTTATTTTCAGGTAAGACGTGTAAGTCCAGAGGTACAGCGAGTGGTTCAAGGTTCAAGTGTGACATTAGAATGTGTAGCAGAGGGCAACCCACCTGCTGCCATTAATTGGAGCCGTCAGCAAGGACACCTACCTTCTGGAGCACAATCTGAAGAGGTAAAATTTAATTTGGGCTTTTAAAATAAAAACATCAAATGAAAATACAGACAAGATACCTGTACAGTATATGCATTTTTTATTAAAAATTGCTGTATATAAGTAATACTGTAATTATTTTTAAACCTATTTGTCTTACAATAAAACTTTCCTTCTACTCTCATAAGTAACTGCATTCTTTATATGACAGCCAAGTGATCGCAGATCTAGCACTAATATCTGTATGATTACTGCTGCATTCTCTTCACTTGCAGGAATGGAAATTATAGCCCAGACATCTAAAGTAGTCTTCAATGAGAGCAAGAAAAGGCTCACATTTAAGAATTACTAAATAATGTGTACAGTGTTAATATAAGTAATAAAGTCATCATTACAGGGCCTGAGTATCACCCTGGAAAATGTGGACCGTCATGTTGAGGGGACGTACATCTGCACAGCCTCAAATGGTATTGGAGACCCATCATCTGCTTCAATGACCGTTGAAGTTGAATACCCTCCAGAAGTCATCACTGAGCAAGTAAGTGTGTTCTCTCTCTCTCTCTCCCTCACATTCTTTTTCTTTCTTTCTTTCTTTCTCCACTTCTGCTCTATCTCCCCCACACCAACACATACATCTTATTTGCCTTCTGTTTCTTTCTATTCCCATGCTCTGCACCATCCACCCTCATCCTCCCTCTCTTCCCTCTTACCACCCTTCATTGCCACTATCCATCACAGGATGAAATAATTAAGGAGAGATTGGTGGAACATCTGGAGAGGATTACATTGATATAAAAAACAACATAGATTTAGGATTAATATGCTGTATATCAAATTTACCTAACATACCTTTAATAGAGTTCAATGAAAATCATTATAATGTGGCAGGAGAAAGAAGACTGTAGATTGCATTATCTTTACTTTTCCAAAATACATTTAATACAAGCCCCCCTCACAAAAGACTAGTGCACAAGATGGAAAGGCAGACGGATAACTGGACAGACCCTAAATTGGGTTACCTTGAGGTTACCTTGAGGTGCTTCCAGGGCTTAGCGTCCCCGTGGCCCGTCATTGACCAGGCTTCCTCGTTGCTGGACTGGTCAACCAGGCTGTTGAGTAGGGAAGGGCCTAACACAAAATAGGCCTAACACAAAAATAATTGTGCCTTAGTCAATTATCATTATTTCTTTACACCAAAACCACCAATCTTATTTCCATTGCTAGATATGCTTGCCCTGATTTTTTTTTTTAATTGAAAAAGTATCTATTTGTTACCAGAATTGCCTACTAAACAAAAGATGCATAATTCAGAGGATACTCTATTATCATATGGAATGCTCACAATAAATGGGTCATCTAATATTGAAAAATAAAAATTGTCATTATGAATTTTAAATTCAATTCAAATTCAAATTTGTATTCAGGTAAAAGTACATACATAGATGAAGAGTTACAAACATAATGTTGGATTTATAGATAGAGCTAGTACATACAATACCTAAAGACACTAATATGCATAGCTTATTAGTATGCTAATACGAGCAAAGCATGTATTAAATGTGATGTATGTAATGTAATGTTTTAATGTATTAAAACATTAATAGGAATGCAATTAATTAAAATAGCAATAGGAACCTGTAAGGCAAAAAATGTAACAAAAAGGTTTTGCTACATTATTTATAATGCAAATTTATTTTATGCAGGAATAAAGTGGCTAAAATGAGTACCTTTCTACAGGCTATTCTTCACACTGGTGAAGGGGATGAGGCTAAACTGATGTGCATTGTCCATGGTCGTCCACCTCCACATGTTTCCTGGGGCAAGGATGGCAAACCCATTAACCCTGACTACCACATCACTGAACATGATAGCCTCCACCGCCACACACTCACCATCAGCAAAGTAAGGGAAGAGGACTTTGGTGACTACACCTGCACAGCGGAAAATAGCCAAGGCCAAAAGGCCAACACACTCAGACTGACTGGTAAGTACCCAGTATTTCTTTTGTTCATAGTTTCACAGAGCTGAACAAAAACTTCAGAATGCTGTAAATTGTACTATGAAATTGCAAAAAGTTGTTGTATCTGATAAAATATTGAGGTCATATAATGGGATTGAACCCACATCCTTGAACTCAACAGATTTTATTATACAGCCTTAATATTTTCACCAATGCTGTATAATATTAATGAAAATATTTTGGTTAATAAGGGCTTACACAAATTTATTTAGTAGCTTTTATTACTTACTCGTAATGTACAAATATACGTAATTTACTTGACTTGCATACACAAAATTATGAGATTTGGTTGTAACATTAAGATTATTAAACATAATTTTTAATTTGAGATGATTTGTCATAGGCATTAAGAATGATTTACCTGCTTATTTACAAATATTAGTTGACTACATTAGTTATATTTTTTATTCCAGGTCTGCCTAAAACCCCTAAAATGACAAGCAGCCCCTCTGGTGGTGAGAAGACCTCTTACACACTCACATGGGAGACAGAAAGCTACACACCTATTGCCCAGTATCGTCTTCAGTACCGAAAATTTAAGGTACCTTATACTACATCTATACATTTTATTTATCTACATATGTATTTATGTAGACCTCTCTTATTATACAATAAAGCATGTTGTTCAAGATCATTTGAAAATTAGACATTGCTGATAATACACTTAAATTTTGTTGAAAATAATAATTCTTGTTGCCAAGGACACACAGCCTCTGTGAATGTATGTATAATTGAGGTAAATTCAGGTACAGTAATTATACAAGTAGTTACAGGACGAGTTACGCTTGTGGTGTCCCAAGTGAATTTTCTTAAATTTCTTCAGCACCTTTGTTTAGTTGGCTTAAATCTGTGGCCTCTTGTTCTTGAAGTTCCAGGTCTTGAGAATTCTTCATTATCAATTTTGTCGATTCCTGCTACTATTTTAAACGTATACTGTACACCTCTTTTTCTTCTATCGTCTAGCTTTGGCATATTTAATGTGTCTAGCCTCTCCTCATAGCTGTGTGTGTGTGTGTGTGTGTGTGTGTGTAATTTTACTTACTTTAGGCTTGTATTGAAATACAGTACTGTACTATACTCTCAAGGTTGAACTACTGACCCTCCCTAAGATGCAATCCCACAACAGTTGCCTAACTCCTGTGTACCTGTTTACTGCTAGGTGAATAGAGGCATTAGGTGGAAGGAAATGTGCCCACCAATTTCTGTCCTGGGAATCAAACCCCGGGATTCCCCAATTGTGAATCAAGAATGAAATAAAGTGTACCATCCCATGATGAACGTGGCCCTTTTTTTTTTTTTTTCTTAATATTTATCTTCCTTATGCACTGCTCTGGGAAATGTTTAGGCATTGTCTTGTTCTTGCTGAAGATTCTCTTCTTCCATACTGTACTCTCAGTCTAGTGCCGCTCTGCAGTCTGTTTTTTCTCCCACCTCTCAACTTTCTTTAGAACATAATATTGGGCTAGTATAATCTAACCATTTGTTACTCATACAGCCAAACATCACAAAGCAGGCTCCAGGAATGTGGATCGACAGGCTGCATTCTCCGAAGCCATCAGAGGGAAACCTTACTGGTCCTATTCACCATATGAGCCATGCTATCGAGATGCTTGAGCCTGCTACCGACTACGAAGCAACAGTTGCCGTTGAAAACAAGTTTGGGTGGTCGGGGACTTCGGATGTCTTCCAGTTCTGCACAAGAAAAGGTAATAACTCATCCCATAGAGACCCAAGTGACTGGGTGTGTATATGGGAAGTGAGCCGAGTATTAATACTACTAAATGACAGCTAAATTATTGCAGCTTTTATTAATAAGGTTTATTATTTTCATTTCAGCCAAATTAATAATAATAAATCTTTCAAAAGATTTTGTGTATTGTCTCAATGGAAGAGTTTAGTTAAGTATAATTAACAGTTTTTCCCATATATGCAATCATGACATTGTGTAGCTTCAGAGACATGAGCCAAACTGACTCTTCTCTTGCCCTTTTAATTAGCACAGTGCATCATTTTTAAGCTCGTATTTTGTGTCCCAGTAAAATGGCTGTTGACTCTGAACTTTATTTACTTTTCAGTTCCTCATTCCCTCCCATGACTTTAATATTTTACTGAAATTTTATTCCGTTAAATATTAGTTAAAAAAATTTGTTCCTTGTTATAAGATTTTTTTGCAGAGAACGAAAAATTTCTAGGTACGTGTGGATCTTCATCCAAGAGTATTGGGTGTGTTTGAGGTAATATCTATTTCTAGGTATAGTTATCCTTTTATGATTTTTGAAGAGAAAGTGCATAGGGATGCGTGTTGTCTATCTTGCAAGTGAAGCATCACCAAAGCTACTAGTATTACAGTAACATTGTCACAGTAGCAATATTAACTGATGGAATGTTATTACTTATTTATTAGCCATAATATTTGTTATTTCCTTGGAATGTAATATTCTGAAGCAAGAATTTCAAAATAGCTTTGTTAACAGATGAGAGTAGTTTTCCCCAGCTGTTAAATATAAGCAAGACCTTTGTGTGTGTGTCCTGAACCCATCTGCTTGTTTACTGTGCCTGCAATGTCTTCCTTTTGTTTAATCCTTTGTTGTCAGCCTACACTGTGTATATACTTCACGTCAAAGCAAACTTACAGCATTTGTACCATTTGTACAGTATTTCTTTAAGCATTTAATTCAGGATAATTTAATAAGTGATAAGAGCCTCGGTTTCTAGACTGAATGAATTTATGAAGTCAATTTAATTTCTATGATTAGTTTAATGTAGTATTTGGCAAGTATTGTTGATCTCTGGGGTGTGGTTTTTCTGCTGGTCTGTGGCAGGTGGCGTGACTTGGTCGATCTGTGGATTTTGTTCAACTCTTGGGAGAATGTTTCAAGTAGTTGGGGGTTATGGACTAAGATTTATTGTATTGGTACCATGCCTTCAAGATCTTGAAGGGTATTACCATGTCAATATCTCCCCAGACCTCGCAGTTGAACAGCAAAAAAAAAAAGACCTAGTACTAAGAGGAAAGCTAAAAGAACTTGAATGCATACAAAGATTCAAAGCTAATGATCAGGAGAGGATGGGTGATCATGATAGTGTATGGAGGAGAGGCCGTAGTCCTCTACTCAGCCAGGCAGAACTAATCCTATATATCTTAGAAGACAAATAGGCACAAAACCGGAGTGACAACGAACAGAGTAGTAATGTACAGAATCTAGGAACTCTCTCTCAGCCCAATAGGAACAACATAAGCAATTTAAAGTGCTTCTACACTAATGCCAGAAGCCTGGAGAATAAATTTGATGGATTATGTGCATATGCTGAGGCCGAGACTCCAGACATAATTGGCATTAGTAAAACATGGGGATGATAAGACATTATTGAAGGGGAATTCCACCTCCCAGGGTAATATCCACCATTCAGAAAGGACAGAACAACAAGAGCAGGGGGTGTACTGCTTTATGTGAAAGAGGACCCGAATGTAACCACCATTGATGAACTGAACACAATGGGATCCTCAGTCTGCATGGTGCAAATATTAGCTCAAGAGGGTAATATACTATCAGTGTGAGTATGCCACAGGGCTGACACAGCAGCAACTCTATAAACAAGGGCCCCAGAAAATTACACCAGAAAATAAAGGGTCATGCTAAATGGGAATGAATCTGACTAGGGAAATGTGCTAAGTGGGGTGCCACAGGGGGTTCATTTTGGGGCCAACCTATTTTGTCATATACATCAATGACATGAGAATATTACAAACCACACCACCAAATTTTCAGATGATACTAAGATCTATGGTAAAGTGGGAAGTGATATTGAGACCTTACAAAGAGATCTACATGAACGCCACAAATGGTCAGATGACTGGCAAATGCTTTTTAATGTTGATAAATGCAAGACCTTGCATGTGGGGATGTTGTTATGCACCACATGCACAACTACTGAATTGTGGTAGTTGTGACATGGTAGTTGCATCCCACATGCACAACTACTAAATTAACAGCACTACCTTGCAACATATAAATGAAGAAAGGACAGTGGAGTCAGAATCAATCATTCACTAAAAGTTGCACAAGTGGGAGTGGCAGTAAAACAGCTGATCAAACCTTGGGAATTAAGCTTACCTTTACCCTTAAGAATCATTCACTAAAGTTGCACAAGTGGGAGTGGCAGTAAAACAGCTGATCAAACCTTGGGAATTCAGCTTACCTTTACCCTTAAGGAAAAGAAGGTAGTCATTCAATTGTATAAATCTCTAGTGCACCCCCATCTGGAATATTGCATCCAGGCATGAAGTCTTCATCATCAGAAAGACACAGCTGCTCTGGAGAAGGTGCAAACCAGGCAACACCAGGCAAAACTCAACCGACTTAAATTTACTGTGAACAAGAGACAGCCAATGCTGTATATCGATAACTACTGGATGAACCGGATTAAAGGACCCGAGAGCCATGAGGGCACTACGAGAGTCAACAACTACAAAGGAAGACTGACAACGAGAAAGCAGGAGACGAAGAGCATAGAGAATAGCGTAAAGCTCCGCTAGCGACACATATAAGTGCGATCAGGAAAAACAAGAGTAGTCAACACCGTCCGCAGACTTAAGACCCATCGGTGAAGACGGAAACGGAGCGGGAGTGAGAAGAAAAGTGCTCAAGGATAGTGTACAGTAATTAAAAAGCAAATAATGTAACTTTGGGGTAAGGGAATCACTATTTGCTAGATAGAAACTTGTATTTTTCTTGGTTTTATTATAGAAGTACTGTAATGTAATTTTGAAGCACATAACCCTGTATTATGACGTGCCCAACAACTGAAGTCCGTGCTCAACTCAAGACGTGCTTGACTCGAGTCCATTACATCCAGTGGTCTACTCCACAGACGCATTCATAAATTTTTAGATGCTGTTAATTCAAAACGGGAATTTTCTCAAATATAAATTAATATTATAATATATTAGCATATTTTGCATATATATAGGTTTGGTTAGGTTAGGTGTTCAGGTTCTGTTGGCGATTATTTGTATTTGTAGTATGTAGGTGAAGCCTTTACAGCGTTGTGGTTTGAACAAAATTCGTCAGAGAAGCACTTGTTCCGGAAGTGTTCAAACGAAATTAGTTGCAAGTCATGTGTAAACTGTTTTTCATTCATAAACATGGGGATTAGCAGGTGGATGGAATCACTTTTGGGTCTTTGTTTGGAGGACGAACTGGACATGCCATGTAATATAGACAGATTCAGAGGTTCATACAGCCAAAGAAAATTTTCTTAATTGTAAGATGGGATGCATGGTTTAGTAAAGGCTTCTAAATTTTGCAGCATTTCCTGCAAGGAAGCTGACAAAGTCATTACGTGTACGTGTTAAATTCCATTAAGGGCAAGCCTTTGTAAGAGTACAGCATTCAGCGCGGTGATGAGCTTGTGCAAGTTTGGTTACACCGGAGACTGCTATCTTCACCTAGCAGTACCCAAAATATCCTCTACTCATGACGTTTTACCCGACTTCCTAATGAAATCATTAGGAAGAATGTGTAAAATTCATAAAACTTTCAAAATGTTGTGGAAAACAATAGTGTCACAAGTTTGATCAATACTGTACTGAAGCTACTTATAGAACAGCCAATTCACTATTATATATATTGTCCAGTACAGATATATATATATATATATATATATATATATATATATATATATATATATATATATATATATATATATATATATATATATATATATATATACCTATACTGTATCTCAATTTAAAAATAACATTTTATATTGCATAAACTTAAGCCTTTAAAAAGTTATAAGTAGTACAAAGTATAGTTAATATTTAGTTGACTTGCAGCATGAAAAGTCTGTTTTAGACTATCATTGAAACAAATATTACTGTTAAGGAAACCCATGTCTCTTTGATCTTGTATGTAAATGATTTCTTCCATCCAATTTGTACTGCTTAAAGGGGCACAAAACTTACCTCTGATGTATACATAATGGTGCAGAATCATCTATGTGCTGTACATGTAAGTCAGGAATTGGGTTGATTGTACTGCTGTATTGTCAATGCATTGCATATCACTGTAGGCCGAGTATATGGCCGAGTAGCGTGGTAGTTGTGAACCGCATTTAAGATTGAAGGTAAATGAAGCAGAATATAATCATGGACAGTATATCATTTCAAAAGACTATACTGTATCTAGTTAAGTGGAGGTTTATACTCCTATTTCTTTTGCTATGAATACCTCCATCGTAGCTGTTCTTTTTGACCTGGGAAATGTTTAGTGACTCGGTACTGCTTTCTGACACTTTATCAATATGATGGTGTTCCCCTGTATTGTGTTTTAAGCACTATTATTTTCCTGGTTATGCTTAATAATCTTTCTTCCTCCCTTTCCCACTGTAATATGCTCAACCTTTAATGTACACCATCTCTCACCTTATCACAGTGATGATTTTTCCTTCATTCAATGTCAGCTCCAACTTACAGTTGATAGCGTGTTATCCTGGCCTACCAGTCATGGCTTTAAGTTCTCCCCAACTAAGACATGCCATGGCTTTCACTCAGTAGAATGTCATTCCTCATCCTCCCTTATCACATTCCATGGAAATGCCATTCCCTATAAAGATACTGCTAACTCAGACTGATCTTTAACATCGGCTAGTCTTGTTTGCCAGATCTCTCACCTCTGAATTGAATGATCTAACTTAACTTAATCTTGTGCCCTACTTCCTGGGAAGCCGATAGCTGCACTCTTCATGTGCACTCCTCTCTTGTGCTGTCTAAATGAGAAGATGACTGCCCTGCCTACTCCTCCTCCTCTCCTCCCTTTGTTGCCTAGATTTGCACCACATGGGGTTATGCTTTGGGTCTGGTGCCATTTGTTTATCCCCTATCCAGAGTTTGTGTTGAAACTTGTATTCTATCTCGACAAGATCATTGTGATCATTACTGCCTTTGATACTTTGCTCATTATCTTATAAAAACCCCAATAAATAGCTAGAATATGTACAGTACTGTACATATTTAGGATTGCTAAAGCATTCGACAGCATTATATATACAGTACATATAATTTTTATTTAGGGGAAAAGTGGATATTTAAATATGAAGATACCACTGGAAGTTTAAATGTGTGATGGTTCCTGCTCTAATTGTTGGTTACTTATTCAAGTTGCACAGAAATTTTAATTTAGGGATACATTATTGTTTGTTTTGTGTTGTAATTGGTGGGAGACAAGGACTAACATGTTTCAAAATCATTTTAAATTCAAAGGAAAACTAAGGGACTTTTATTAAAGTGTGCTTTCTATAGATATGCTGTATCTGTTCACGTACCAATTTACTTGTGTGTAGGTCACACGTGCATGTACTCTACTTTGTTGAGCTGAACATGATTACAAAACCACTTTTGTTCTTTCAACCTAGCTCGAGACCAAACTAGGTTCAGAGAAAAAGGTACTACATGATCGGCTATGTTGTAGCTTCTTGCTTCTGTGCAATATGGGACATCAATTGCACTTTTCTTTGAAAAACAAAAAACAGTTTGTGTGTGTATCTGAGGTATTGAGGAGGGAGGGGGTCGAGATGTGTGGGATGCCTGTATATGTTCACGAGTAAATGGGTGTGTACATTTGTGTGTATTAGGTTTTGTGGGCAAACAATGGTAGACTCAGTATGCCCAGCAGCATAGATAAAGCAGAAAAGATAAACCTGAGGCTCTTATTAGTGATACCCTTCTGAGAACTACAGAAAAAAAAGAGTAGAATGAGGTTAAGATAATCTTGCATTACCAATTTATAGTATTTGAAACAAAAAAATTATGCTTTTCAAAAATTAATGTGAATTAATATTTAAGTTCATAAACCTTTTAAAGAAAGTAGTGAATATACAGCACATTATTTCTATAATGATTACAGTATGGTAAAGCAAATATACTCCTGAAAATGACAGCCATTTTGTGCAGAAATAATTTAATACATAGTATAAATGTACTAGTGTATTATATTATTACACATACTGTATATAACATTATGCTAATCTCATGTTCTGTGTTGCTATCACAAACATCTAACTTTTGCCTTGGTAAAAATAGTCACAATATTAAGTTTTTTTGTGTTTTATTAACATTTGTCATAACTTTGAGAGAGTCACCCGAAAGATTCAGACTGCAAGCTGTAAAGTTAAGGAACTACTGTATTAACACTAGTGGTACACTTGGTATGTAAAAAAAAAAAAAAAATCCCTCAAAAATGATTGACTAAAAGTATCTATGGATACTTTTATGTACAAAATTATCAGATTGGATCATCCTTGGATCCTTTGGCAGGACTTCCTAGTCAAACTTGTCCCATTTTCCGTTATTTAGAAGACCCTACCACTACTACTACTACCACTACCACTACCACGACCCTGGCCCCGGAACCCGAGAACATCGCTCCTGTGATGGAAGGTTTGTTCTCGCTCAAGAGCAACTAACCCTCTGAATTGTAGCTTCCCTGCTGTACAGCAAACAATCCAGCTTTTAGCTTCAGCTGAAGGTCTTTACCCTGCCCTTTCTGTGTATAAACATTTTAGGTCGAATTCTTAGTATCCCTTGAGTGGTGGTAATAATGTATGGCTACTCAAAGATCCAATCGATTCACTGTGCCTCACTTTCGGCTGGATGACAAACAAGGCCTTACGAATGGGACCCAAATCTCAAGTGGTGATAAGAATTCCGGCCATGCTACTCTGGATTGTTTTGAAATACTAACCTTAACCTTGTGGTGTAGAAGATATTAACTCTTCTCTTGGTGCCTCTCCGAAGTATTATGTCCTGTCTGTATGGCAGTGTCTAACCCAAGCATGCAACTATTTTGGTTTACTCACAGTTTTGCTGCAATTTGTTGCAGGTGTTCCCTGTGGATTACAAGAGGAGCAATGCTTTATTATTCATAGCTTTCTTAAATAATTAGTATTGTAGGGTGATTGCAAGTGGACTTCGTCCTTAAGTATCTGTGACAATTTTCTTATTTTCTTTGTAGTTTTATCTAAGGTGAAAGTCAGTAAATATACATCTTAAAAATTCCAATAAGAATATATATAGGAAGGTATCTAGTCCACATCTGAGTTTTCAGTATCATATAGTGAGATTTTATATACTGTACAGTACTTTTATTATTATAATCAGGAGTCAGAGGTGGCCCTTCAGTACTTGTGATGGTATACTGGTGGGTCAAGAGTGGATCGGGTTACACCTACTCGTGCTTTGTTGGCAACCCAGTTATTACTCCTCATTTACACTCAGCCACTTAGCTATTTTGAAACAAGTCAGACTTAATAAATACAATAATCACAATTTCCAGTTTATGTATAAGAGCGATACAATTTTGACTTTAAATTATTTTAATATATGCAGTGGGAATCTTTGAAATATTTGTAATTACTAATGGTTTCCTAAATGGCTGTCTCCCTTCTCTAATACCATATGATTAATACTTTAATCATGTTGAGATATTTAACATAACTTTTTGAACATTTGATCTCTTAATTTATGTTGAAATTTAAAACATTTAATATTTGAAAAGACAATTCTAGAAAATACACAACGATATTGTATATTAACTTGTATAGCAGCAAGACATAACTATACAGTACTCCACTTTGTGCAATCATATTTGCTATTGGATTCTAAGTTCTCAAGTCCTTGTACTTTCAGTCGCTATAAATGAACAAAATAAAATTTTCATATGTTTAAAATGTAATTAGTAATCTTGAAAATATTCATATCTATCATATTGTAGTATCTTAACTGACTGTAATAATTAATGCAATTTGTTTTTATTGTATTTTCAGTTCGCGCATAAAAAAAAATGTCCAGTTACAAAGATAAATATAAATGAATTATAACCGTCATGCGGGTTATTTTTATTGGAGCGTGTTTTATGTATTGCCTAAATAGCCATAAATTAATTAATAAAATAAATATTAGGAACTAAATATTTTTACTCGCGTATCGGTTACATATTTTTTCTTTTTGTTTGACTTGCTGAAGAGTTGTTTGATGGTTGCGTGATGTGCATGCCTTGCTGCAGATCACTGCGGTGCCTCCAAGCAGTCCTATGGTACAGACTGTTTCTCTCTTTTTTTTATCTATCTATAATAACCTTTCTTGGAATCAGTTAATAATCTATTTAAATAACATCCAGATTTAATAAAAACAATAGAGTTGTTTAACTTGCAAACAAATATCAAAGATGTACAGGTATAGTTTAATTGGTTTCCAATTTCAGATATTTCTGTATTATAAATAGTTTTTAATTACTCTTCAAATGACCTTAAATAACAACTTTCCTAATTTGCTTGAGAGAAGTAATTATTACTATCTATATCCCCATAAATTATTTTATAACTAAAAAAATCTTAACACAATAAATTTTCTTTAATACAGAAGTGGCCTTTGGTCAATCTGCGAACGGGTGTGGCACCAACACGCTGAACATGGCACTTTTGACTCTCGTACTGAGTGCCTTCCTCTCGTAAAGATCTAGGATGTAGAGAATCTTAAGGTGGGTTATATAACTAGGATTTATAGTTTTTTTTTTCCCTATAGTTAAGGGATTTGATAATTTTTGAAGTTTCATTAATGCCAATATTTTTAAATTAGTAATTCTTGTTCACCACCTTGCATGAAACACTCAACTTTATAATTTTATGTAGAAGAACATTAAGATTATAGTACCCTGTTTATACAAGAAAATGTAAGGGTTGAATTTTATATTTCTGCAAATAAATGAAAAAATATTTTATCTTTTTTCAGGGGGTTGTAAAGGAGGCTCCATACATGAGACGCCACCACCTTCAGTCCGTAGGATAAGGTGCAGTGAATTTAACAACTTCAATGTCTTTTCTGGTATTGAAGCTTGGCCAACTTCAAAATCTTGGCTGATTTTGTGAGGTGTGAAATCACAAACAAACTTTCAGGTGCAGTGGATAATATGATGTTCCCCTCTAGGTTGCTTTTACTTTCATTAACAGAAGTGAGTCATGTGATGTTCCCATGGCAATATCCTTCAAAACGGTATTATAAGAATCTAGTCGTCCCTCTCCTGTTTCTGGTTTGTATGGACAATTAAATCAAGCCCTAATTGTCCAAGGAGCACTCTGTTATCTAGCTAATGCTTTCTACTATATAAACTAAAGAAAAACCATTAGATTTAGATAGAATATACTCCACACCCTGGAAACACAAAATAAGGAACAAAGTTTTCTACCATTTTTGAGTAGATTTGTCAAAAGTATTTACAACACGAGTAACTGGCCGTCTCTTAAGGTAACAAAAAGAAAGAAAACTAGTTAATTTAATTCTTCCAGTATTTTGCTACGATATATTGGCTTGGCATTGCCAATCCTATTGCAAGTGTCTGCTAGCTTTTGTATTCTTAATGGTGATTCAGCTGCCTAATGAGGCAGGAAGCACGTGTCATTTGTGCTTCTTGTGTGTATCTGTTTGTATGGCTGTGCAAATGTGAGAATGGTGTGAATTGGGGAATTTTGGAAGCCCCACGCATGGGAGGTTAGTCACTGTGTATATAGCATATTCACATCTCCAGGTGCGTTGCATATAAACCACATTGACAGGCAAACATGGAAAAAAGTGTTACTCTTATAAACTAACATTATTATTCACTTGTTATAATAACTAAGGACCCGTCCTTAATTTCCAAATTGATAGTTTAACCTTCATACATAATTGATGGCTGTCTCTTCACAGTGAATGTGGGTCATAAAGCCGCAGGTAATGTACATTTACTCTATGTCCAAGAGACATTCCTCCTATGTCGTGAAAGGAACATAGGAATGATGGTGAATATTGGACAAATTAACTTAAATGGGAATGCTTATAATTTAAGAAATTGCAAAAAATATATATTTCTGAAGCCTGTTTATTTAATCTCAGTGCTTAAATGTTTAAATGCTGGATATCCTGAAATGCAATCAGGTGCTTAATCATTGAAATAAAAAAAAAAAAAGTTTGATTTGTACGATACTTAAGTGTCACTGACTCACTCCATGTAACGTCCTTTGTATGTATTTCCACTCTTGTTTGGCCTTTTGGATAAAATGTGTGCTCAGGAGGCTTCATGGGTCTTAATCACCTTCTTACTGTTTGGGGGTATTTTCCTAAAGTGAACAATGCTGCAGTGTTACAGGGAATGTGTTAAGGTTGTAATGTTATATAATAAATATTTAATGACAACAATGAACTATATATGTGAAGCATGCTATCTTCTATTTAGAATAAATATTTTAACAATACCATACAATACACCAGCCTTTGGTGTATAGTTGTATTCTTGTCAAAACTCACTATATCAACATATTTGGAAAATATACTTGTAGTTAAGCAATGTAATGTAATTTTCTATTTTATAATGATTGGTCTTTTGCATAAAAAAAACACACTGCCATTAACATGCTTTCCATGCAGCTCTCCTGTGTTGTAATATTTTGTACCATAATCAGCGAATAAACGTGTCAATGTCAGTGGTTCTCGTTTGTTTTTCTCTCTACTATTAAAAAGATCATGGTGTTATAGAGCCATGAGGAGACAATCTAAAGGGAATCCTACAATACATAATAAGCTGTATATACTGTATACTTGAGGAACACTTTTTGAACTTATATTTTCCTTATGTATAACTACCAGCTCATTTTGTGGAAGAGCGTCATCAAATTTTATGAAATATCACTATTGAAATAACAATACTTTTCGGAGACAGGAAGCTTATCGAGGTCCCTCTGGACCAGTGGCTCTTAACCTAGGTACACTATGCCCTCTGTGGGGGCGAGTGACATGCCAGATTTGTTATACTGTAGATAAAACATTGTAAGCACAATTAAGAACAGACACTTGGGAACAATTGTACTGTTTAATAAAATATGTAAACACCAAAATTTGTGCAAGAATATAAATTCTGAGAACCAGAGGGATGCTGAAACATATTTTGAGAACTAAAGGGATGCAAGAACATATTAACCACAGTGCTGCCAGAGCGCCTTGAGATGCTGTGAGAGTTGTGCTATTTTTATTTTAATTAAGCTATATTTTAATGTTTTTAATGTTCTCATCACTCTGTGTTATGAAAGGAAAATGGTTGAGTTTGGAAACATTTTGACATTAACATTAGTTGAACATTTATAAAAACAACAAAAGTTAATGTCAAAATGTTTCCAAACTCAATCATTTTCATTTCAAATCACAAAGAATTACAAAAACATTAAAAAAAAATATGAACTAATTAAAAAAAAAAAATCACAACCTTCAGTGCAGTGGTTAAAAAGCTTCCTGTTTCTGACAGTGGTCAGTGCAGTTGGATTGGTTTGAATCCTGCTGCCTGACAAGACATTTGGGCATGTTTCCTTTCACTTGATGCATCTGCTCACCTAGCAGTAAATAGGTACCCAGGAGTTTGGTAACTGTTGTGGGATGCATTCTTGGTTAGGTTAGTAGTTAGTCTTAAGACAGCAATTCTTAACTTTTAGTGCAGCTCACACACCCCTTTTGATTTTATTAACCACTGCACTGCGCACCTGGGTTTGACAAAAATGTCATAGTGCAATTGCTAAGGACATACAGTACTTTTGTTTTATAAAAACAACAAAAGTACTGTATGTCCTTAACAATTGCACTATGACGTTTTTGTCGGACCCAGGTGCGCAGTGCAGTGGTTAATAAAATCAAAGGGGTGTGTGAGCTGCAGTAAAAGTTAAGAAGTGCTGTCTTAAACTACTAACCTAACCAAGGATGCATCCCACAACAGTTACCAAACTCCAGGGGTACCTATTTACTGCTAGGTGAGCAGATGCATAAAGTGAAAGGAAACATGCCCAAATGTCTGTCAGGCAGCAGGATTCGAACCAACCCAACTGCACTGACCACTGTCAGAAACAGGAAGCTTTTTAAGCATATTGAGGTTTCCCCCCTTGAAAAAGATAGTTAACCTGACTGACGAAGTGATGCATACATCATATACTGTAAGAGCTCTGTAACCCAAATCTTCAAGTAACCTTCAAGTAATCAAGCAAAATGAAGTCTGAATATGGTCAAACGGCTAATTTTACTAGGCACAGTATACATATGCCACATTTACAATCCACTCTAGTTACAGAAGTTATAAAATCAACTTTTGCAACTTCTGTGCATGTGTAACAAGAGAGCAGTACATAGTACATGAACATCATAACAGCATGAACAGGCCACGTGGAGGATGAACAACCCACAGGCGCCAGTCAGGCGACGGCAGACAATGTAAAAGTTACACCTCTGTATAAGTTAGCCATAGAGTCAGGTCAACGGTCATCGAATCACAAAGAGGTCAGAATTGATGCCGTCATGGTAATCTTCAGGGATTAACCCCTAAACAACAAATGCAAAACCCTCATGTTCAGCTGAGGAGCAGTAGATCAGGAGAGTCAGTTGAGTGGGCACAGCCCAGTAGGGAGGTGTGTGTGGACTCTGAGAAAGAACATCATCTCCAGGGAAACTGTGGAACAACATACGAGTAAGTACGGCTCTCTTGTACTAAAGCACCTCATTCAGTACCCTTGGCCTCTAGTAGGGAATATAGTTAGGGAGTGTCTTATTTAATTATTTCAAATAAAGTCAGATATTAAGTGTTATTAAATGTGTATTAATGGTTCCTTGCTTTAGTGATATTGGGCCTACCGTCCCCTTTGCCCTAGTGACCTAGTGCTCTTAATTATTCAGTACTCCTCCCCCGTTCGTCTTCCGTGTTGAGGTATTAGTGTTGGTGTGTCCCGCCTTATTCTTGTGTACACTATAGTTCCCAAGTGGTCAGGATTATTCGAGTGTCAGGCCAGGATCCTTGTACCGTTCAATTGTCCCCTACACCTGTCCTGGTAGGTTACTCCATCTGCAAGACCTACGACTCTCACTCCGGTCCCCTGTCCGGTAACTCAGGGTGGTGGCAGCGTCACTCGGTAACTCATACGATAGGTTGTGACTACGATTATCTCTATCTTTCTGTCTCACTCTCCCTCGCCCTCACTCGCTCTCGTTCTCCCTCCCTTGCTCTCGTTCTCGCTCTCCTCTCTCTCTCCTCTCGCTCTGCCTCCCTCTTCCTCTCTCTCTCCTTCCTCTGTGTACTGGTTTACGTCTTCGTATGACGGCCCGAGTGTTAACATCTTATATGATCGGTATAGCATCTGTTATTACCATAGAAAGAGCGGAGATTGCACGGTTAGCTCAGTGGTAGTAGCGGAGTGCGCGGTCGAGATAGATACAAGGCGAGGTATTACAATCAGGGTCATTACACATGGACTAATGATGCAACAATGCACAACAAGCTAAGAACAGCTGAGCAGCCAAGAATTCAATTACTTTGGCCCTCTAGACTATAAAAAGCACAGTAATTACAGTATACCTGATATTTGTAAATACCCTCAAAGTTAAAAAGTCTCCATTTTAACCTCATAGGCATAGTTTCATTTCAACTCCAATATGCTGGAGTGGAGTCAAAATGACAAACATTGTGTCATTGTCCAAATACTTATGGACAAGACATTCATTATCCATAAAACTTAAAACAAAACAAAAATAGAAAATATAAAGCTCTACTGAATGCCATATCAGCAAAACTAGTGATCAAGCAAGTAAATAATAAAGTAGGCCTCACCAACTAGCTATACAGTATACTACCGAATTATACATGTAGGGATGAAATTATATTTTTCTGACAGATTGACGTCTCTGAAAAGCTGCTCCAGACAAAAGTATTCCTTACCTTCCACAGCCAATAAATGGCAGCATTGTGTGTTGCTGTGATGACATCTTTGTCCCCAATTTGCTTCAATCAAGCTCCACCCAATTCTTTTAGGTTGAAATTTAGCTTTTGCTGTACCTCCCATCAAATTTTTATAATACAGTACCTGTACTGTATTTATGTTATTTATGTACTGTATTTAAGTCTTAGTATAAGGAATACCTTCTCCAGATTCGAGCCTTCTGATGCCTGCTGATGACATGAATGACAGCGAGGAGATATCAACATGGAGAGACGCACTTTGTGCATCAACTTGCTCAATTCCTTGGTTTTCTGCTACCTCGTCCTCTGGAAAGGGCAAGAGGGGGGATACTGTAGTGACTTCGGTCCCACCAACAACACAGTAGAAATCGGACAAAATGGCAGAGGAGCTGGGTGGCGGAGGAGGTGGCAACCAACCAGTCCGTACATTATGAGTATGTAGGTCTTGCATTCTCTCGCTCCCTCCTTGGGTTTATACAGATATTCAATTCATGTATTATAAGCAGTGACTTGCATTTGCTTAACCCTTGTTTTGTGAATATGTGAGACACTTAAGGCCCATGTGTTCCAGTTTTAGAGTTCAATCCCTCTAGTTAGTTAGTCATTTATGGTTTTAAGCTCTGACAATGTCTTTATGAGCTTAAACTTTAGTAATGTTTTCCATACATTTCCCAGCTTAAATTTTTCTCACATCTCTCGGTTACCTCTGCCAATTGACTCTTCCAGTAGGTACCCATATATTCCAACTCTTCCTTAAACTATATATCTGTAATGAAGTAAGGGCGAAGAGGTAGAACAGCCTATTGACATAGCTCGAGTGCATGGGGGAATTGTGTAAAATCCTGGTTTGGGTCTCGGAGAGGCTGCAGGATCCAAGTAAATTCAGTTGAATTTCTGGTTGCAATACTTTTTACCATGTCATAGCTCAGTCAATTAAGGCAGCATCTGGGATGCTCTTGGACGCAGGTTCGAATCCTCGTCACGGCCCTTGTGGATTTGTTTATATATCTATTTCTGCCTTATTTTTTCTTGGCACTGGCAACTCATTTCTCAATAGAGACTAACTTCAATCCATACAGTATATTGTTTACTTGTTTTTCCTCTTTAGTATTCAATTTGACAATACTAATATATGCAAGAAACATCCCAGCTAATTCTAACATGAATCAAAGTGCCAGCTAATTCTAACATGAATCAAAGTGCTCTTCACATTTCATAACACATTCCTATCACATCACATATCACATATCACATTCTTAAACCTATATTGTTTGCTGATGATGCTACCCTTATCTACTCAGACTCCAATCCATACACATTAAATAATGTTGTGAATAATGAATTAAAAAAAAAGTCCACTTATGGATGTCAACCAACAAACTCACACTAAACATAAAAAAGACTTACTACATCTTATTTGGAAGCAAATCAACAAATGCAATTCAGCTTCAGATAGACAATGTTATCATCAGTAATAAAAATGATGGAAAGTTTCTTGGCCTATTCCTAGACAAGAGACTCAACTTCAGCACCCATATACAACACATAACTAAGACAATAACATAACAATCAACATCAGTTGATTGACAGTTGAGAGGCGGGACCAAAGAGCCAGAGTTCAACCCTCACAAGCACAATTAAGTGAGTACAATTAGGCGAGTATAAGAAAGTCTAAAAAAGTTGGTATACTCCCCAAAATCAGATATTATGTACCTAACTCTGGTCTCCTCTCAATATATTATGCACTAATCTATCCCTATCTTAATTATAGTATCAGTGCATGGTGTTCAACCACTGTAAACCATCTCAAGTCCATCACCACCTAGCAAAAATCTGCTATCAGAATAATAACAAACTCTGCTTTCAGACAACACTCTGAAAATCCAAGACAACACTCTTGTTTAAATCCCTAAACATGCTAAACAAACTCAATCCACACATTCTCTTGTGTCAATTACATTTACAAAACCCTGTTCTTAAATGCAAACCCTGCTCTGAAACTCTCCCTGGACAGATGCAATAGGACCCATTATCACCACACCAGAAATAAATATCTCTGATATCCCCAAAGTCAAACTTAATCTGTGTAAACACTATGCAAATAAAGGGACCTAGTCTCTGGAACTCACTCCCTAATGAATAGAAAAGCTGTCCAACTTTTGCCTCATTCAAAAATAAAACGAAAAAGGACCTAATTTCATCTTCACAGTTTCCTACCTTGTGCTTTAAACTTGCACTGTATCTAGTGCTAACCAATCCCCCAATATTTATGTACCCAAGCCAAACAACTTTACCATTGTGATCATTGCTGTCGTCTTATTATATGTGCTGTCAATATACTGTATTGTGCCTATTAATCTTTGTTAAATTATCAATCAAGCTGTCAATGCTATCAATCGGAGCTATCGATGTGGTTTAATATACCTACTAATCTCTCTTTTTTTTTTTTTCTTACAATGTACCTGTTAACATTTCATAAATTTTGCTAGAATTTACCTACTTAAAATTATCTGTTAGATTAAGGACCTACCCGAAATGCTGCGCGTACTAGTGGCTTTACAAGAATGTAAACACCATGCTATGTACCCTCACAAACCCAATGTACCTTCTTGTATATATACATAAATAAAAATAAATAAATAAATTTCCACACTTAAGTTTAAACATCTTTTGTGTCACAACATTATTCAAAACAATTTGACTTACAAAATTTGTTCTCAAATGGAAAAATACATTACCAATAAGAGTGCAATAGCTTAATGAAAGTCCCGGTCTTGGACTCATGAAACCATGGCTAAGCATAAATGGTCTCTTAATATTACACAGAAAAAAATTAACTTATTAGCTAACAAAATACAAAATCTTTTACTAACCGTCATTAGAAGTGCTGTAGTACTGTGTATTATTGATCCATTTACCCGAATTTACATGCGGACCACTAACACACTAGTGGCCTCGTTGAAGAGAGGAAGGTAGCAGTGTCAAAGGTCCCCCTACTTGTCCTGATGATTTTTTCAAGTTAGGCAGAGTTTTGGCATATTTGGTATAATTATTTATGGCTTCAGCAGATACGCAGTTCCATGGGTTTAAAGCCCCTGTGGGTTATAAAATTGTCTATTAATCTGAATCACCTAAAACAACATGCTTAGAACAACTTTATTACATTGTATGATCTATAAGCCCTAAACCAATGGCAGAAGCCTAATGGTTACAATGTCAAGAAATAGATTTTACAAATAAATCCATTTTATAATTCACAGATTAATTAATCACATTAATTATATCAGAGATTAAGCAAGATGGAAGCAATTAACATCTCCCACATTTATCTGCACAACTACCATCCTGTTTTTTCTTTTTTTTTACCTGAGGGCCACTAACACTAGAGGCCTCGACGAGGACAGGAAGCCGGCGGCTTGTCAAGGGGTTCTCCCATTTGCCCTTATCCAACCTTGGTAATATGACCACTCCATTGCCCTATCTGTTAACACACTAAAACAACCTGATGTGACTTATAACAAATAAATACAAATACAAATATTTATTCAGGTAAAGTACATACATACAAGATGAAATACAAAAGTTGATGGATTTATAGATAGAGCTAGTACATACAATGCCTAAAGCCATTATTACGCAAAGTGTTTCGGGTAGGGTTCGCAAAGCGTTTGTTTATTGATAAACATTACATCCCACACCTGGCTTAGTTATAAGATGCATGTTGCATATATCACACTACCTTTAATGCTATAATGCAGTAGGTTTGTGCTCAAAATAAAGTTAGAAAAATCCTCAAGAGCCATGGGGGGGGGGAGGTACCTTTGACAAGCCACCATCTTCCTGTTCCCATAGAGGCCATTATAGAGATATGGAGACCCTCGAGTAAATTCAAGTAAACACATTCACAACCATTTTTGCCAAAATACATAAAATAGGGTCCCTGTAGTAGTCATTATTTTATTATTAACATCTTTATTGACAAAATTAATTACAATTTTGCCTAATCTGAGGATTTTGATAGTCTTATTAAAGTGAGGATAATGCTAGTATTCACTGTCATGCAGGACAGAGGGTCATACATAAGACAATAGGTCTAAACTGTAGGCTGAAGTACATATATACAGTATCATGATTACAATCAATGTTTTAATGTATGGAGATGTGAAAACAACTTTCTATTGTGCACTGTCACACAAGGGCAGGGATGGGTTCATAAGTGATGCAGCTTAGAAGTAATATAAATAAAAATTGTTCTTCATTCTTTAAAATGGACAAGCAAATTTGGGATAAATTGTTAGGATGTCATCCAGAACACCTGAGTCAATAAAATAGTTACACAGTTGGTGGTACAAGAGGCCAGGAGGTCTAAAGTCCTTTACGGTTTCACATTCATCAATATAGTGTTCTAGTGAATGCATTAAAGGTTTATCACAGAATTTACAATCTGAGTATTCTGGTAGTGGCTCAGCCTCACTAACCTGCCAGATGTGTCTATAGCCAAGGCGAATTCGTGCAATGACTACATCACATTGCCTGGTTCGGTTACTGTGCTGACCATACAAATACCTATTATTACAAAACTTGTAATAACTTTTAATACTGCAGCTTTCAGGTCTCTGAGCATTTCTTAGTTCTTCTAAATCTGAATTAATTTCTTTAATTTGTATGTTTCTAATAACTGCATTAGATAGTCCAAAGTCATAATCAATGTTTTCTTTCCTGCAGCCTCATTGGCCAATTGATCTACACAGTCATGTTTTCCAACTCCAACATGGGATGGGATCCACACAAATTTTATACAGGAGTTATTAACTGACTTAACTGACTTAACTGAGGATCAAGACTCCTATATCTTGAGGTTATCTTGAGATGATTTCGGGGCTTTTTTAGTGTCCCCGCGGCCCGGTCCTCGACCAGGCCTCCACCCCTAGGAAGCAGCCCATGACAGCTGACTAACACCCAGGTACCAATTTTACTGCTAGGTAACAGGGGCATAGGGTGAAAGAAACTCTGCCCATTGTTTCTCACCGGCGCCTGGGATCGAACCCAGGACCACACGATCACAAGTCCAGCGTGTTGTCCGCTCGGCTAACCGACTCCCACCATTGGCATTGTTATTATCATTGGCAAAAATTACATTCCATTTAATATTACAAGCTACTTCCGACATACATTGTGATGGGTTATTCAAGGACTGTAGAGCCATTTTAGAGTCACAGAAAATAACTCCACCACCAATGACCTTAAGGTATTCAGTGGCTAGATAAATACCCAATAGTCTGTGTTGTGCTTGCCCAGTTGTTCAATCTCGGTTCGTTTTTGACTCGGTCCGGGTTTGAATCACAGGCAGACTGAAATGGTTGGGTGCATTTCCTATCACCTAATGCTTCCATTCACCTAACAGTAAATAGGTACCCAAGAGTTAGTAAGCTTCTTGTGGGGTAGGATCCTGGGCGGGGTCAGTAATTTGACCTTTGGGGATCTCGATATAAGCCAAGCATGAATATATATACTGGCTTCCTGTCAAATAACATAATATTTTGACTGAACAATTATGGTTGTAACTCCGTTTTATTGTGATAATCAGTAAGAACCAGGAGAATTCGAACCTGTTCACTGGATATTCTCAAGCACGGATAATCTTACCGTCGTCAGAGTAACAAGTTGACATAAGACCCCATAAGAGGCCCAGCATAAGGTGGAGAAACAGGCAGGAGTAACTGGTAAGGTACTCCAGTGGATAAGGGAGTACCTAAGCAATAGGAAGCAGAGAGTTACAGTGAGGTGTGAGACCTCAGATTGGCATAAAGTCACCAGTGGAGTCCCACAAGGTTCTGTACTCGGACCTATCCTGTTTCTGATATACATAAATGATCTCCCAGAGGGTATAGACTCATTCCTCTCCATGTTTGCTGATGATGCCACAATTATGAGAAGGATTAAGACAGAGGAGGACAGCTTGAGGCTTCAAGAAGACCAGGACAAGCTGCAGGAATGGTTGAACAAATGGTTGTTAGTGTTTAACTCGAGCAAATGTAATATAATGAAGATAGGTGTAGGGAACAAACCAGATACAAGGTATCATTTGGGAGATGAAATACTTCAAGAGTCAGAGGGGGAGAGAGAGAGGGAAAGACCTGGGGGTTGATATCACACTAGACTGTCCCTTGAAGACCATATCAAGAGGATAACACCAGTGGTATATGCCAGGTTGGCTAACATAAGAACGGCCTTTAGAAACTCGTGTAAGGAATCATTCAGAACTTTGTATACCACATATGTCAGACCAATCTTAGAGTATGCGGCTGCTCCAGCATGGAGTCCATATCAAGTCAAGCATAAGACTAAACTGGAAAAGGTTCAAAGGTTTGCCACCAGACTAGTACCCGAACTGAGGGGCATGAGCTACGAGGAGAGACTATGGGAATTAAACCTCACGTCACTGGGAGACAGAAGGAATCCGAGGCCTTGCCCTTGACTACATCCGATCCTATCTTAGTGACAGACACCAATATGTAACCATCAATGATACAACTTCTTCCACTCTACCAATTACCGTTGGAGTGCCACAGGGCAGCATCTTAAGACCTCTTCTATTTCTTATATATATAAACGATCTGCCTAATGTCTCTAATATTCTCAAACCTATATTGTTTGCTGACGATACTACCCTTATCTACTCAAACCTCAACCCACATACACTAAATAATGTTGTGAATAATGAATTAAAAAAAGTCCACTTATGGATGTCAACGAACAAACTAACATTAAACATCGAAAAGACTTACTACATCTTATTTGGAAGCAAATCATCAAATGCAATTCAGCTACAGATAGACAACATTAACATCAGTAATAAAAATGATGGCAAGTTTCTTGGCCTATTCCTAGACAAGAGACTCAACTTCAGCACCCACATTCAACACATAACTAAGAAAGTCTCTAAGACAGTTGTTATACTCTCCAAAATCAGATATTATGTTCCTAACTCTGCTCTCCTCTCACTATATTATGCACTAATCTACCCCTATCTTAATTATGGTATCTGTGCATGGGGGTCTACCACTGCAAACCACCTTAAGCCCATCATCACACAGCAAAAATCTGCTATCAGAATTATAACTAACTCTGCTTTCAGACAACACTCAGCTCCCTTGTTTAAATCCCTAAACTTGCTAAATATTAACTCCCTCCACACATTCTCTTGTGTCAACTACATTTACAAAACCCTGTTCTTAAATGCAAACCATGCTCTGAAACTCTCCCTGGACAGATGTAATAGGACCCATTATCACCACACCAGAAATAAATCTCTTTGATATCCCCAGGGTCAAACTTAATCTGTGTAAACACTCTATGCAAATTAAGGGACCTAGTCTATGGAACTCACTCCCTAGTGAATTGAAAAACTGTAAAACTTTTGCCTTATTTAAAAGCAAAACCAAAAAGTACCTAACTTCATCTTCTTAGTTTCCTACACTGAGCTTTAAATTTGCTCTGTACCTAGTGTTACCCAATCTCCTAATTTTTATGTAATATCAAACAACCTTATCATTGTGTTCATTGCTGTCTTCTTTTATGTGCTAGCCATATGCTGTATTGTGACTACCAATTTTTGTCAACTACCATTCAAGCTGTCATTGCAATCAATCTTATATTGTTTCTGCTGTATTGTGCCTACCAATTTGTTGTCAACTACCATTTTAAGCTGTCATTGCAATCAATCTTAGCTACCTATGTGCTTTAATATACTGTACCTACAATTTTCTCTCATCTTTTTTTTTTTTTTTTCATTTCATGTAATCTGTTATCATTTTTTTGTCTATAAATTTTGCATGTATTTACCTCCTTAAAATTTTCTTAGATTAAGGACCTGCCCGAAATGCTGCGCGTGCTAGTGGCTTTACAAGACTGTAATTACCATATTTGTATCCTCACATTCCTTATGTACATTCTTGTATATGCATAAATAAATAAATAAATAAGTTAGTGGGGACATGATTACCACATACAAGATTCTCTGAGGAATTGATAGGGTAGATAAAGATACTATTTAACCCAAGGGGAACACGCACTAGGGGACACAGGTGAGAAAAAACACATCTGGGGAGAAGAGACTTCGTGACAACCCATCAACATGGGTTCAGGGAGGGTAAATCTTGCCTTACAGGCTTGACAGAATTCTACGATCAGGTGACAAAGATTAAGCAAAAAAGAGAAGGATGGGCGGACTGCATTTTTTTGGACTGTCGGAAAGCCTTTGACACAGTACCCCATAAAAGGTTGATGCATAAGCTGGAGAAACAGGCAGGAGTAACTGATAGGGCGCTCAGTGGATAAGGGAGTACCTAAGCAATAGGAAGCAGAGAGTTACAGTGAGGGATGAGACCTCAGAATGGCGTGAAATCACCAGTGGAGTCCCACAGGGCTCTGTACTCGGACCTATCCTGTTTCTGATATACGTAAATGATCTTCCAGAGGGTATAGACTCATTCCTCTCAATGTTTGCTGATGACGCCAAAATTATGAGAATGATAAAGACAGAGGAGGACAGCTTGAGGCTTCAAGAAGACCTGGACAAGCTGAAGGAATGGTCGAACAAATGGTTGTTAGAGTTTAACCCAAGCAAATGTAATGTAATGAAGATAGGGGTAGGAAGCAGGAGACCAGATACAAGGTATCATTTGGGAGATGAAATACTTCAAGAGTCAGAGAGAGAAAGACCTGGGGGTTGATATCACGCCAGGCCTGTCCTGAAGCCCATATCAAGAGGATAACATCAGCAGCATATGCCAGGTTGGCTAACATAAGAACGGCCTTTAGAAACTTGTGTAAGGAATCTTTCAGAACAGTATATACCACATATGTCAGACCAATCCTGGAGTATGCGGCTCCAGCATGGAGTCCATATCTAGTCAAGCATAAGACTAAACTGGAAAAGGTTCAAAGGTTTGCCACCAGACTAGTACCCGAGCTGAGAGGAGAGACTACGGGAATTAAACCTCACTTCGTTGGAAGACAGAAGAGTTAGGGGGGACATGATCACCACATTCAAGATTCTCAAGGGAATCGACAGGGTTGATAAAGACAGGCTATTTAACACAATGGGCACACGCACTAGGGGACACAGGTGGAAACTGAGTGCCCAAATGAGCCACAGAGATATTAGAAAGAACTTTTTTAGTGTCAGAGTGGTTGACAAATGGAATGCTTTAAGAAGTGATGTGGTGGAGGCTGACTCCATACACAGTTTCAAGTGTAGATATGATAGAGCCCAATAGGCTCAGGAACCTGTACACCTGTTGATTGACGTTGAGAGGAGGGATCAAAGAGCCAGAGCTCAACCCCCGCAAGCACAACTAGGCGAGTACAGGTGGAAATTGAGTGCCCAAATAAGCCATAGAGACATTATAAAGAATTTTTTCAGTGTCAGTGTAATGAACAAATGGAATGCATTAGGAAGAGATATGGTGGAGGCTGACTCCATACACAGTTTCAAGTGTAGATATGATAGAGCCCAGTAGGCTCAGGAACCTGTACACCAGTTGACTGACAGTTGAGAGGCGGGACCAGACCCAGAGATCAACCTCGGCAAGCACAACTAGGTACGTACAAATCTTTAATATGTAAAAATACCTGAAGCCAATCTAATTTTACTGAGAATTTATTGTACTGACTAAGGTTCCAATCCTCCTTATAATTCCTACTAATTTTCTCATCGATACATCACGTTAATGTGATTCCTTGGTGTACCGATCTATGCATGGCACCCACCTCGCCAGCATGCAGGAAAAGCAAAAAGTTGACCTTAGACCCCTTATGCGGAGCAGAAGTCGGGAGTCCACACAGCGTCAAAGGTTGAACCAGGAATACCGTCTTCAAATGACCCCTTTGAAAGCTTTGTTTATTTTAAAAAATGAGAGACCGGACCCTCGACTCGCCCTCGGTTGACTATGATGTCAAAACTGTCTACCTATAATAGTTAAGCTTCTGCCCACCAGAAGCGCTAATGTTCCCCTGTTCCCCTGCGTGCCATATCATGATTACTATCATTGTTAGGCAGTTCCCAGACTCCTGGTTCACCCTTGACGACGAACGGACGTCTGGGGCAGATAGCAAGTCACAATAAAGTGGCTGAACATTACACAACCATGGACTGCAAACTATAGTGCGTTCGTAGGCGTAAACAAAGAGAAGTCTGTTTAATGAAACTTTATTGAACTGAAGGAGTGTATCTGCGCCTTTTTAGATTGTGGCCCATGTGCGGTATTGTACTCTGGGATGTGTATATACTACAGGATAACATACAGAAAACTGTAACATCAGAGACCAGTCTTCACAGCATGAACTGTTGTCTTGGTTGTCTGATCGCTTCTGTGGCAGGTGAAATTGAAATTGAAATTGAAATAAGTTTATTGAGGTAAAATACACACAAAGGGATGAGGTAGCTCAAGCTATTCTCACCCCGTTCAGTACAACGTGTTAATATATACATATACACACATCACAAATAAACATATTACCAAACATTCTGAGAGGTAAAAATATACATTTCCTCCCTCACAAGGAGTATGGTATCAGACGTACACACAAATACTTTTATGACCTAGGTATACTGTATAGACAATTTGCAAGACACCTGCAGATAATTCAACAAAATATTACAATCTTGGTGCAAAATTCTTATATCTCTCAAGAATATCATCAACCTTTCCGTTGTGACACATCCAGGCTATTTGTTCAGGAACAGTCCTTATCTCAGTGTTTCTATATACACTAATCAACGGACAATCAAGAATATAATGGGCAAGGGTGTGAGACCTTAACATGCCACATAGTTTACACTTCGTGTCATTACCATGAACATCTATCCCATATTCCCAGTAATATTTGTACCCAAGCCTGAGCCGCATGTACACAGAGTCACTCCAAGCATTTCTCCTTTTACCATAAGTGAAATGGGTGTTTTGACTCACATACATGTAGTGTTGCATGGTTTGACTACTCTCATACATTATCTCTCTCCTCTCCACTCCCGCCTGTGCCTGAATATTTCTGATTTTGCTTCTTATTTGTCTCATTGTGAATTCACATTCAATGTCAACTTGTGGTTTTGATGTGGCTCGTTTGGCCAAGTCATCCGCCACCTCGTTGAGCACTATTCCAACATGAGATGGAATCCACATGAATTTCACACTATAACCTTTCAGCTGTATCTCAGTTATTCTTCTCTTACAGTCCTCCACTATAGACATGAAGACTGGGTTTCTACTGTTTAAGGACTCCAGTGCTCCTCGGCTATCGACAAATACAAAAACATTTTTGTCGTCATGACGTACTTCCTCCAAACACGCCAGAATGGCCTGCAGTTCAGCTTGTGTGGATGATATATAATTACTAAGCCGGAGTTCAATTATCCTGTCCACAGTCCCAAACTCCGTATAATCCCTTATTAGGACACCACACCCTGCCCTGCCATCCTCCGCCACCGACCCGTCGCAATATACATGTAAACTGTTGCCTCTTGGTAACCGAGATATCATGCTTCCATACAAACACCGTAATTGTCCCGGTTCATGATGAATCTTTTTCACCTTGGGTACAATTTCGACGTCTATTTTCTGTACTTTCCAGGGAGCAGACATATTACACTTTCGAGAGGGTTTACAGCAGTCAAGTACGTCGTATTCCCTGAGGTCATGAGCTAATCCTCTCGTATAGCGAGTCTCCCTCAGTTTCCTGGAAGTGTGTACGTCACTCAAGCAGGTCTGAACGCTCTCAAACAGCTTATCCCCTCCTTTTCTCCGCATGAAACGAATAGATACTCTAGTGTTAATGTCACGGACTCTATCACACACACTCTGTAAATTTAATTCCATTCTCATTATTTCAATCATTGCATTTCTTTGACATCCAAGAATAATCCTCATAGCCTCGTTCTGTATCAGCTCTATTTTTTGAATTCTGCCTTGGCCTGTGTAAGACAATACGGGTGCTGCGTAGTCTATCAGGGATCGAACAGTGCTTATGTATAACATCCGCAAGATAGGTACCCCAACACCTTTACCAGAAAAAGCCAGTGCTTTTAGAGGATGCAGACGGGCTTTACATAAGGTGCTGATATGATTTATTTCAGCATTTTTACTCTCACATGTGTATCCAACATACATGCCCAGATACTTGTACTTCTGTACACGGCTCAGTTCCACACCATTTAGAGTAAGTGTTATATTTCTTCGTTTCCTATACTCGTATTTGGTTTTATCTGCATTTATAACTAAGCCTAACTTGTGACAGGTTGTACCAAGTATGTTAAGAGCATCTTGAATTTTGTTCCCAGAAGTGCCTTGTATAAGAATGTCATCAGCATATATGATCGTCGTGACCCCTGGAGAATACATCTCTGATGCTAATCTGTTCATTAATACATTGAATAAGGTGGGACTTAATACTCCCCCTTGTGGGGTACCTAACTGAAACCTCCGTTCCTCAGACATGTATCCCTGGTAATACACCTGACCTTTTCTGCCTTGCAGGTAATCCCTTATCCAGTGTAGCAATCTCCCTGTTATTCCCAGATTGGCTAATTCGTATAAGATTACTTCCCCATTGGCTTTATCAAACGCTCCTTGTAGATCAACAAAAACTCTACAATTGTCATCCACATTAGACAAACACTTTAAGAGACAATCCGCAGTACTTTTGCCTTTGATAAAACCAAAGAGATTATTGGACATGTTATCACCTACAAGGTAGAGTAGCCTATTTAACAAAATCCTTTCCATCATTTTACAAAAGCAGGATATTAAGGAGACAGGTCTGTAGCCTCCGTTTGACTTAGGGATAGGAATGATGACAGCCTCTTTCCATTTTCTTGGTAACTTTCCCTCTCTATAACTCATATTAAACAAATCAAGTAAGGGATTAGGTTTCATACCGGCTAAATAATTAAGTATGTCATACGTTACTCCATCTTTTCCCGGAGCAGTGGAGCTGCCACTTTTTATAGCATCCAGTAGCTCATCGTGGGTTATCTCAGTGCATGCTATAGATCTTGTATTTAAGGCACATAAAGTTACTCCATTTCTAATATTTTCCCATGACTCAATGGTGACTCTCGTGTCTGCAGGTAAGGACTCCATACCAGCAGCACTTGCCCATTTATCTACTAACTCATTAGCAACTTTCCCTGGATCTGAGTGAGCAATGAATTTAGTCTTACAACCCCTGACTTTATTTACTGCTCTCCATATGTCTTTAAGGTTCTTAGTATTACCAATGGCCTGAGCAAAGTCTTGCCAGTATCTGTCCCGCGCCTCCTTCCTCACCTGACTGCATTCCCTAGCCACTTCCAACATTGTATTTTTCTCTTCATCCCTCATTCCATTTTTTAACCATGCTTTATGCGCACCCCGTAGCATTCTCTCCCATCCCTTGACTTGCTGATCATTGGAATATTTAAATTTCTTAGGTCCGTGCGTCTTGCTTCCCCTGCCCCCGTTATTTTCCCTCTGTACTAATTTCTCTATGTTCTCGACCATGTCCTCGTAAAAACTATCAACGCAGAGCGGCGTGTAATGTTGATACCAATCTCCCATATTTTGAATAAAATAATTTTTCATATCTTTCTTAATATTTAGCCTTTTCCTTTGAAAGTGGACTTGTTTTTTCCCCAGTGGTAATTCAACGTTCAAGGCAAAGTGGTCACTAAGTAGTTCCCGAACAACCCGAGCCTCCCCCATAATCCCCTGAGAGTTTAAAACGCAGGCATAGTCAAGCCGTCCTCCCCTGATGTGAGTTGGTTCATTGTTTCCCAATAGACAGGTATCTGGATGATCTTGTAGAAACTGTAACCACTTGACCCCATTAGTATTAATACTACCCACTGTCCCAAGGCTTGTGTGCCGAGCATTAAGGTCCCCAATGACCAGTGAAGGATTAGTATAAATGCAGTCAGGTAAATAGTTAGCGTCGAAGCAGTTCCTGGATACATACAAATTAACTACAATAAATTCCCCTTCCCTTAATGATAATTTAACACAAACACTCTCTATACCTTGCGTTTTTGATGGCGGTTCTACTAACTCTGCTGGTATGGAGTTCTTAACATAAATTGACGTGCCTCTGATGTTATTTGCAGCGAAGAGGTGAAACCCTTTATAGCCATTTAATTTCAATAATCCTTCATTCCTATCCCCTGTCTCTTGGAGAGCTACAACATCAATATCATTTCCCATCACATAACAATGAACATCTGTAACCCTGTTTCTCAAACCATTAACATTCCATGACAACACTTTCAGTCTAGGGTGATCCATTATTAATCAATTCATTGCCTAAGTCATCCCCAATAAGTTCACTAAATGATAGCCATACCTTGTATAACATCTCCCACCTCCTCCCAAGTTCACCAGTAAAAGCGACATTGCGATTCTCAAGAGATTTTTTCAGCCCTGAGATTTCCATTATTGGCCCAAATGATTCCTTCATTTTATGTGTAATTATAGGGTTCTTCCTTTCACTACGACTACCATCATTCACACACACTTCACTTTCCTTCATTTCATCACTCAATATTTCATTTTTGTCCTCAACCACTATATCCTGACTATCCTTCACCGTTTTGTGATTTTCCTTGACCTCCTGAACGTTTAATTTAGCCTCGATGGACTCGATTCTCTGCCCCAGATTTTGGAGGAACTCACCAACTTTTTTAAGTTCAGCCCACACTTCCTTGACCATATTATTATGACCCTCTCTCTGAGCCACAGTAGCCACTTCACTCACCGTTACACTGTCACTGCCGGAGTCCTGAGTGGTGGCGTGGCTGCTTGTTGCTGGAGCCTGCCTAAGTAAAGGTGACTCCTTTACCCACGCATTCGTCCGGTTCACTGGCACTGTTTGGGGCAGACTGTTTTGCTGTGCTCCCGGTGTCTGGGTAAGAGCTCTTGCTTGCTCTGTAACATTCACCGGCCGGAGAACAGCCATACTCGGCCTCTTGCTACACACAGCCGAGCTCGCATTGTGAACACCTCCACAGTTGCAGCATCTGGGAACTATTTTCTCACCCAGATTCAGTCTGTTTCTACACACAGTAGAGAGGTGAGACTTTCCGCAGAAACGACATCGTGGATCATTTTGACATCTCCAGGATTTATGCCCCCATCTGCAGCATTTCAGGCATATTATGGGCTCTTCCACATACTTTGCTACATGCCTGTAGCCAGCCCCGGTGATGAACACTTTTTCGGGTACGTCACCTCTCACTAGAGCCACCACCTGACTCCTAGCTTCACCTTTAATAAGGTGACGCTTGGCCCACACAAATCGTTGGTCGTCGAGTATAAACTCGGGGTCCAGAATCTGAGGGTATTTATAGATAATTACCTTCGTCAGCTTCTCGTTCCCCTCCGGTATTTCCATAAGAATTCCATCGTATCCTTGCTGGGTAAGATACTCCACTGCCTCCATAGAACCTACCGTTAAGTAAGGTCTGTTTACACCTTCCTTCAGCAGGGGCTCGAACTTGCGGTGTTCTCTTCCGAGTTTGACGGTCCACAGCAGCTTCTGATGATAGGCCAGCGTGCATGAGGCAGGGAAGAGAAGCCTCCATCTCCGCTGATCCTCACCTTCCTGACATCGTTCCGTCCGTTTGTCTGCATCAGTCTCGGCGTCGTTCTTCATTCTTTTATCGTTTCCGTTAAGTGTATTACTGTCCACACTACGCCTTGCCTCCTGTCTTCTTCGTTTCTTCTTATTCCTTGTCAGAACTTCTAGATACTCGCCCTCCTCGTCTGACTGGCTGCTTTCAGGGTCCATGTTAATAACGCCGTGAGAAGTAGCCATGTCTTCTGGTGACTGAGTCTCCATCTCAGTACCCAGCATGGGGGGAGGGGGGGGGGAAGGTGCGGAGCAGGTATCTTGACCCGACCGCGTCCCAGGTAAGACTGCTGTGGCAGGTTGTCAGCAGGGAACTTTGAATTGCATTTTCCTGAAATTACCTGAGGGCCACTAACTCTAGTGACCCCGGCGAGGACAGGAAGCAGACGGCTTGTCAAAGGTCCCCCCAATTGCCTTTGATGATCTTTTCCAGTTGGATTTTAAAATGTAACAGTTTTGGCATTTACGGGTTCCATGGGCTTATAACCCTGTATGTGTGTGTATATGTATCACTCACGAACACTATCACTCTGTGAGCTACACAACCAGGCATATAGAGCCAGATACAGTGTTGAACACCATCACTGTTACCAACAACTCAACGTTACTGGTGACAACGTTAAAAACAGGTTAGGTTGGTTCCCTCTCACGGAAGACTTGTAACGTTCCTTTTGTTATGTCATTTGTAGTGACAATAAACACAGATACTAATAAAATACATATATTTGGACGAATGTTGTGTACAGGAGTTTGTAGGTGAAGCTTGGCGAGTTGAGTGTACAATGAATACCGATGGTGTGTCGGGGCGACATCTCTTAAGCGTCCCTATTGAACCACTCTTGGAATTTTGTCTGAACATTATTCGTTATTGTTATTTTAGATTCGGCTACTCTGAACAAAGTGTTCAAAGTAGCACGGGCTATAGTGAGCCCGTAGTGGGCTTACCTGGCACAGGAGCGGCGCTGTAACTCCGATCATTATTCGATTGATTGATTGATGAAGATTAAGCCACCCAAGAGGTGGCATGGGCATGAATAGCCCGTTTTGGAACTTTTAATGGAACTTTTTGTTCCCAGTAGCTGAATCTTAAAAACAACAAAACAAAGGTTAGGAAGTATGTAGTGTTAAACTGTAGTTAGGGAAGAGGTATGAATTTGTCATTGTGGACTACGTAGAATTAACAGATCCATCTCATTTCTGTATCTGGACATAAGCTAATGAGAGAACGGAACAAATATATTACTGACATAATATACTTTCTACAGTCTACTGCCCTTGGTCGCCATTGGCATTTAGGATTGATGATTGATGAAGATTAAGCCACCCAAGAGGAGGCACGGGCATGAATAGCCCGTAAGTGGTACAATTTTTTTTCTCAGTATTCTGAGTTTCCATTTAACCATCAATCTGTTATCGCGGGGGAGGATACTGCTTCACAGTCTTTATGAGGGTGTCCAGCTGCTGAACACCTTTGTTGACCAGGAGAGTGGCTGTGTTGATGGCTTCAGGGTGGCCACTGCATGATTCAGGAACTCTTAAAGCTCTTCTAAGGTCATTGGTTGCTTTACATTCCAGAAGATAGTGAAGTAATGGCTTTTCTGTGACAGTTTGGCAGAAGATGCACTCTGTCGGGGTTCACCAATCTCCCAGTTGCATCTGTAACCTAGACGTAGTCTATATAACCTAACTGCTATTTCCCTGTGGATTCCTTTTGGGATATTTAACCTTTCTAATTTGGTTGCCTGAAGATACCATGTTGCAGATGGCGAACCTTCAGCTATTCTCTGGTGTAGGTAGGCTTTGTTGAGATGTGAGAGTTTTTTGGTGATGATGATTTTTATGTTCTCTAGGCTGGGTTGAATTGTTTTATGTATCACTGGATGACGAGTTGCCAATTTAGCAATTTCATCAGCTTTTTCATTTAATGGGATTCCAATATGGGATGGGATCCAGTTTAAAGTTATGTTGAGTCCTTTGCCTTTAGCGACTGCTCCAAGATACAAAATGGTGGTAATTATTTCCACATTATCTTTCCACTGTTTTTGTCCTAGTATTTGAAGTGCAGCTTTTGAGTCTGTGTGTATGATTGCATTTTGAGTGTTTTGTGCAATCACATATGCGAATGCCTGTTGTATGGCAAACAGCTCAGTTTGGGTTGATGATACTAGTCCTCCCAGTCTCCAATATGCCTGTATGCTTGCCGTGCAAAGAGCAGCGCCAGCACTCTCATATTCTGTGTCCACCGATCCGTCTGTGAAGATGTGGGTGGCTCCTGCTACTGCTATGCAGTAGCTCTTCTATTATGCGCCTCAGGATTGTCGGATCATAGGCAGCCTTTTTCATTGGGAGACTTTCTATTACTATTTTGAAAGTAGGCTCTTCCCGCGGCGCGGAAGGAGTGTAATTTGGGTGTGGATGATCACCCTCTCTATCAAGAATCATGTTTTTTAAATGTAGTCTGTTTAGGACTTTTCCTGCTCTTGCAACCCAAGAGTTTCCATTGTTTTGGCCTAGTCCAACCACCAAGGCCTGCCGTACTGGGATTGGATCAGAAGAAATAATTATCTTACTGATAATTGTAGCTGTCCTTTGTGATATTCTTTCTTGTAGAGAGGGCAAACCCGTCTCCAGTCTAAGAGTTTCAAGCCTGGTCCACATGGGGGCTCCCAGTGCGGCTCTCATAGCATTGTTTTGGGCAACTTCAAGCTTTTTCCACTGTTGGTGTGATAGATTTGTGAGTGCAGGTGCGGCATAATCGATCACTGATCTGACTGCCTGTACATAGTATGTGCGAAGGACTTGCAGATTGGCTCCTCCAGAAAGGGAGGTTAGCGACCTGAGGATTGCCGTCCGGGACGCAGTTCGCTCTCTCAAGTAAGTGACCTCAGCATTAAAATTCATGTGTGTGTCCAGGATGATTCCTAGATACTGATAGGTGTCGACCCATTCAATTGGTTGACCCTGTACTGTGAGTTGGATGTTGGGCTTCGCTATTTTTATGGGCATGGCCTTTGACTTTGAGGGGTTGAGTTTGATCCCAATCTGTTTTGCCTCTTTACTGATGCAGTCTAAGCATGTGGGTGCAAGGCGCGCCGCATCCCTTCCTTTTATGATGATGACAAAGTCGTCCGCGTAGTTTAGCAGCCTGCAGTGATGTGGGAGTTTCAACCTCATTATTCTTTCCATTAAACAGTTGAAGAGAAGGGGGCTGAGAATACCTCCTTGCGGTGTACCATTTTCATGTCTTTTGTACTCAGAGACTGTGCCATGAAGTTTTACTCTTGCTTCTCTGTTTATGAGACAGTTTTTGGTCCAGGAGAGCAGGTTGCCTCTGACCTCTTTGTCAATGAGGCAGCAGAGAATAGCTGGGGCGCTAGCCAGTTCAAAGGCTTTTTCGAGGGGCATTTAGGACTGACTATTCTCGTTTTTAACCAATCTAACCTCACCCCTCTTACTCTCCCCCTTACCCACCCCCACCCCCTCTCACAATCCTCCTGACCCACCCCCCACCTTTCTCGCTATGACCCACCTCTCTTACTCTTCCACCTGACCAACCCACCCCTCTAACTCTCCCTCTGTCCCACCCCTCTTACTCTCACCATGACCCACCCCATCCATCTCTCTCTCTCCCATCCTGACCCAAGCCCACCCCTCTCACTTTCCTGATGCACGCTCCCCATCCCCCTTACTTATCCTCCCTGACCCATTACAATAATAAATAAATAAATAAATGTTTATTCAGGTAAGGTACATACATACAAGAGATTTTACAAAAATTAATAGATTTATAGATAGAGCTAGTACATACAATGCCTAAAGCCACTATTACGCAAAGCGTTTCAGGCAGGAAAAACATTAAAGACTAAAACTTAATACTAATTGAGTATAAAGTATAAAATGTGTTGAGAACAAGTAAAAATAAAAAAGGGGGGAACATGGCTGAAAAAGCAGCACAAATACAATTAGGTCGACAAACAGCGTTGTTTAAAAAAACAGACATGGGTTGACAATAGAGGGGTAAGGTAGGTTACAGGGAATTTATTAGGTAGTGCTTCGTTTTTATCTTAAACTGGTTGAGAGAGGTACAGTCTTTAACATGATTGGGAAGGTCATTCCACTTTCTGGGTCCCTTGATTTGTAGAGCATTTCTAGTTTGATTAAGTCGTACTCTTGGAATATCGAAACTGTATTTGTTTCTGGTGTGGTGCTCATGGGTTCTGTTACAACCTTCAATGAAGGTTTTGAGGTCAGGATTGGCATTACAGTTCAGCGTTTTATATATGTATAATACACACGAAAGAATGTGCAGTGACTTAATATCTAACATATTCAGAGATTTGAGTAGGGGTACCAAGTGATGTCTGGGGCCAGAGTTGGATATTGTCCTAATAGCAGCTTTGTGTTGAGTAATTAGAGGACGTAAATGATTTTGGGTAGTAGAACCCCAAGCACAAATACCATAGTTGAGGTATGGATAGATGAGGGAGTAATAGAGAGTAACCAGGGCAGGGCGGGGTACATAATATCTGATCTTAGAAAGAATGCCAACAGTTTTTGAAACTTTTTTTTATATATTTAGAATGTGTCCCTGGAAATTCAGCTTGTGGTCAATGAGAACGCCAAGGAATTTGCCATCTATTTTGTTACAAATTTGGGTATTGTTTATTCTGAGATTTATTTGATTAGAGGATTTATTGCTAAACAGAATATAGAAAGTTTTGTCAATGTTAAGGGTGAGTTTGTTGGCAGTTAGCCAAAGATGGACTTTATTTAGCTCAGTATTTACTGTGGCATTTAGAGCAAGGGGGTCAGGACTGAAGTAAATGAAGGTTGTGTCGTCAGCAAATAGAATTGATTTGAGGTGTTGGGAGGCATTTGGAAGGTCATTAATGTAGATGAGAAAGAGGAGAGGGCCAAGTATGCTGCCCTGAGGAACACCGATGTTGATGGGTAGGGTGGGAGAAATTGAATTATTCACAGAAACATACTGGAGCCTGTCAGTAAGGTAAGATTTGAGGTATTGCAGGGAGTGTCCTCTGACTCCATAATGATGTAATTTAAGAAGGTTTTGGTGGTTGACAGTGTCAAAAGCCTTACGCAGGTCCACAAATAACCCAACAGGAACTCATTTTTATCAAGAGCTGCATGAATCATGTTAATCATACTAATAAGTGCATCGTTAGTGCTTTTTTTGGGTCTACTCCTTATTCATCATCCCTGACCTATCCCAACACTCTCCATCCTTCTTACTCATTTCCTCTGACCCATCACAACGCGTCCCACCCCCTCTCTATCCCTCCCCATTCCCATTATTCTCTCTCATCCCCATTTCATACCGTGGGTTGAAGGCAACACAAATGCATATTACGCTACTATGTTTATCTGCGTGCTCTTGCCTAGCAGTGGTATAGGAAGTTGAGCTGTAGTTCCTGGCCCCCCAGTTATGTGGAACCAGCAATTCATCAATGCACTCATGATGCCGTATGGTGTACGGGTTCCACGCTGGTCCTGCTGACTAATAATAATAATTTATTTGCAAGATTAGTGAGATTACATAAGCTTGGTATTTTTACAGTCACGCAGAACCACTAACATGCATAGCGTTTCGGGCAGAGACGTATATCTCTCTCTAACGTATCTCTATCTAATGTATCTCTATCTAATGCCACTGATACACGGCATACCCAACACCAGAGTTCCCGGAACACGGCATACGTCTTCACCTAGGTCTTGAGCAAGCCCCTCGGCCGCCCGGGACGTGGCGCCCTGGCTGGTGCGTCTGCCACAGCTCAGTGGGTCAGGCAGGGGACGGTCAGGCATATGGGGGAGAGAGAGAGGCGAAGTGAAAGCCATCCTCCAATATTTATTTCAACCACACGCTGAGCCTAGGTGGGTGGGTGTACTCACCTAGTTCTCCCCTAGTTGTGCTTGGGGGGGGGGGTTGAGCGTTGGCTCTTTGGTTCCGCCTCTCAACTGTCAATCAACTGCATACAGATCCTTGAGCCTACTGGGCTCTAGCAAATCTACATTTGAAACTGTGTATGGAGTCTGCCTCCACCATATCACTGCTTGTTAGTGTGTGTGTGTGTGTGTGTGTGTGTGTGTGTGTGTGTGTGTGTGTGTGTGTGTGTGTGTGTGTGTCATTGAGATACAGAGACAACCTTTTGGAGATACTATACTATGAACATAACCCACCACCCTGCTTGAGACCATCTGTAAGTCATCCTAAGAGGCCTTGTTCCTCAAGTACCAGAGTGACCTCCTCGTTGAGAGGTCAACAACCGGCTCTGCTCGTCTCTTGGGAAACCAAGTATTAAATGTCTCCTAATCTATGTATTCACCTAGTTGTGCTTATAGAAGTGTGTGTGTGTGTGTGTGTGTGTGTGTGTGTGTGTGTGTGTGTGTGTGTGTGTGTGTGTGTGTGTGTGTGCGCGCGCGCCCTCACGCACGCCCTGACCAGCAGACTCCACCCTAGCAAGAGGACACCATCCCGGCTGTATCACAGGTGCATGGCAGTAACCTGCAGCCTGACTCATCCCGGCTGTATCAGCTCATGTGTTGCGTTTTCCTTTATGTTTCCGCTTCCCGATGAAAATGACGTTGTGGGTATAGCTGAAGGGATGAGTGTGGACAGGTGGATGCGTGGTCAGTGTCATACAGGAAGGTGGATTGGGTGTATGCAGGTTTGTTTGGTGGGTGTTGTTAGGCAGAAGGCATACTGGATATAGGTACATGCGTTTGTGCTCCAGCTGTGGGTATAGATAGATAAATAGGTGAAGGGGTGGAGATATGGGCGGTGTTACTCCATCTCCCGGCCCTGGCTCGCCAAAACACCCATCCACCCACCCACACCGCCCGCCCAACATCCTACTGCAGAACAAAAACTGAACCCAAATTACAACTTAGAATGCGATTTTCCTCCTTCCATTAGGCAGAGGAGGAAAAGACGGACGGGGAGGGTGGGGTGGGGAGGGGTGAAGAGGGTGACCTTCATCGTCTGCTCCAACATCTTATATTTCGCCTACTCCTGGTGCCACTGACCCCTTACCCCGGCCCCCCCCCCCTTCCCCTACCAAGACAGGTCACATACTTGTGCGTCTTGACCTGCAGTGACGTCACGGCCGTAGTTTACGAGTGTTTACTTTGAGAGGTTAGAAGATGTCCGCTTCTGGGGAGGCGTTTCTCAAGCTTGGTCTCCCTTCTCCCTGACTGTGTGACGGGGGAGTTTGAGGTTGTATGTATCTGTCTGTGTTCTCTATCTTTCTCCCTTCTCTACCCATTCCATTCCCCAGCAGTTGCAAGTGCTGAATAATGAGATTCATAGGAGGTCGTTTCCCCTTCTCCCCCTCCCCCCATCACCATTTGCCATGCCTATACCTGCCTCCCATTTCTTTCCCAGTTACCTCTATCATCTCCTTACCTTTCACAACCTCCCCTTCTCTTCCTCACAACCCCCCCCCTCTCCCCTCCCCTCGAGAGCAACACCCGTGGACCAGGAAGCCTGTCCAACACCTGAATACCTGCCCTTGGCAAGCTTCCATGCCAGGAGTCTTTTTCAACTCCGGCAGCATCTCAATGTCAGGAGGAAGAGGGGGGACGGGGGAGAGGGGGTAGATGCCCTGTCCGAGTGCCTCGTTTGCCCCCACCACGGACGTCACAGCTCTATTATTTTATGGACTATCCCTCCTCCCTATCCTTTATCCCTGGAGGGGGGGGACTATGTCGCTATTTGCTCACGTTCAGAGTAGTACTGCCGTCTGTTCTTAGCTCTGGAGTCACTGTATGTGTTACCTCATGTATGTTGAGGCGGCGCTCCTGTTGCAGGCACATCTCGCCCTGTTGCAGGCACATCTCGCCCTGTTGCAGGCACATACCGCTCTGTTGCAGGCACATCATCTCTCCTTGCACGCAGTTCTCCTGTTGCAGCTTTTCATGCTTCGTCTCAGGCCGTCTTACCTGCACAGAGTCCGGCGTACCACCGAGTATGGTGCAATAGCACACCGTGGTGAAGGGTAGTGACGAGCACAATATTTGACCCGGACACTTACTTCTCTCTCTCTCTCATCTTCTCTATGGCAGTGAAGTTTGCGTGAAGGTTTCCTCTGAGGCCAGACGAGTCTCCCCCGTCAGCCCTCAGCCCCTTTGTTGACGTTTTTCTCCCCCCGCCACCTGGTGGCCGGCTTCTAATTATATTTCTTTCTAAAAGTGCCGTTATTCCGCCATTTATTATCTCCTTTACTGTGTTCGTTTATCAATATTTTGTTTCATAATTAGCGTTTTTTTCATGTTAGTTATTCATGATTGGTGCGTGATGTGTGTGTTATTCGTTTAGTTCATATATTATGTACCTCTATTACCTGTTTCGTGGGCGATAATGGAAAAAAAGGTTACCTGAATTTACCTGAGGGGGGCCACTATTTTTCTAGTGGTCTCGACGAGGACAAGAAGTCGGCGGGTTGTCAAAGATCGCCCTATTTGTCCTGATGAGGTTACAGAGGCACATAATGAATGGCTCAGGAACTGAACCCAAAAATTCTTTGTGGTGAGATAAAGCAATTACGTTATTTATACAACTGTTTCCATAATTTTCTGTTGTATATTTATAATTATAGCTGTACACTGTTTATATATATATATATATATATATATATATATATATATATATATATATATATATATATATATATATATATATATATATATATTAATAGAATCTATTTTTTATTGTTAATTTTCTATTAAAATCTAAGTTTAACTTTGAAGTGCACAAAATAAGCAGCAATTATCGTATGGTTAATAGGAATGTCAGCAGGACAATGCTGAAATTGTCAAAGCTTAATGCGATAATCTGGAAGTGAACATACAACTGATTCCACAACCACCTCATGGTTTCTTGAGGCTTCGTCTCTCTTGGAGGACTTTCCCCATTCGTTGGCATTGAAATTTCTTATGGTTAGCATGTTTGCTCTGCTTTTTGTTGATAACTTAGCATTACCGAGTGTTTCTTTTTATGGTGTATTCACCTAGTTGTGTTTGCGGGGGTTGAGCTTTGCTCTTTCGGCCCGCCTCTCAACTGTCAATCAACTGTTTACTAACTACTATTTTTTTCCACACCACACACACACACCAGGAAACATCCCGTGACAGCTGACTAACTTCCAGGTACCTATTTACTGCTAGGTAACAGGGGCATTCAGGGTGAAAGAAACTTTGTCCATTTGTTTCTGCCTCGTGCGGGAATCGAACCCGCGCCACAGAATTACGAGTCATGCGCGCTATATAGCTACGAGGCCCTGTGTGTGTGTGTGTGTGTGTGTGTGTGTGTGTGTGTGTGTGTATTCGCCTAGTTGTATTCACCTAGTTGTGTTTGCGGGGGTTGAGCTTTGCTCTTTCGGCCCGCCTCTCAACTGGCAATCAACTGGTATGTGTGTGTGTGTGTGTGTGTGTGTCACATACAGCGGAGGCTGTGAGGTGGCAGCGTATGTTCAGTAATTCAAGCAAGAGCCTCTCGCTTGGTCTTCCTCGTAGATGCCAGTCGTTGCCTTCTACGCCGTGTTCCTTGTTGCCGCCACCACCCCTCCACCCTGTTCTCTCCCTTCCATCCTCCCCCTTCCCCCCTCTCTCTCGCTTTCCACCCTTCCCTCCCCCTTCTCAACAACCCCACCCCCGCCCCAAAGAAGGAAAACATTCAAGATCCAGCGATATTCCTGTTCCGATGTGATTGGTTCTCTTCCTGCTAAGCGTTGTGCTTGTGCAACCTCTGCCTGAGGGATGAACCAGCGAGCCCGTTGTCTTCGTCCTGGGCGCTAGGATGACGACACGGGAGAAGTGAAGGAGGAAGAGGAGAATGTAAGTGGAGGCAAGGAAGAGATGGCGGAAGAGGCCGAGGAGGAGGTAAATGAAGAAGAGGTAGAAAAAGAACCGTGAAGAGAAGGGTGAAGACAAAGAAGTGAAGGACAATGAGCGGGTGAAGGATAGTTAGAAAAGGATGAGTGAGAAGAAACCGAAGAGGATGAGAAGAAGAGAGAAAAGGAGTGAGGAGAATGAGCAGAAGGTCGAGGCTGAAGAAAGAGAGAAGGAGGAGGTGGGGTGTTGGGGGTGTGTGTGGTGGTGGGGGGGAGGTTGGAGGTCGACAGCGGAGACCGTCAGACATAGGACTCCGCCTCCCGCCGTTTCTCAACAGAGCCGCCATAGAGTGTGGCCGCGTTGCAACACTCTATCTTCACCGTGTCTACATTCACCATCTGTTTCTTGAATTCAAGATCTGTGTAAACAGGATTTGTGTGTGTGTGTGTACTCGCCTAATTGTGCTTCCGGGGGGGGGGTGTTGAGCTTCGGCTCTTTAGACCTGCTTCTCAACTATCGATCAACTGGTGTACAGGTTCCTGAGCCGCGTGTGTGTGTGTGTAATTACCTAAGTGTAATTACCTAAGTGTAGTTACAGGATGAGAGCTACGCTCGTGGTGTCCCGTCTTCCCAGCACTCTTTGTCATATAACGCTTTGAAACTACTGACGGTCTTGGCCTCCACCACCTTCTCACTTAACTTGTTCCAACCGTCTACCACTCTATTTGCGAAGGTGAATTTTCTTATATTTCTTCGGCATCTGTGTTTAGCTAGTTTAAATCTATGACCTCTTGTTCTTGAAGTTCCAGGTCTCAGGAAGTCTTCCCTGTCGATTTTATCAAGTCCTGTTACTATTTTGTACGTAGTGATCATATCACCTCTTTTTCTTCTGTCTTCTAGTTTTGGCATATTTAATGCTTCTAACCTCTCCTCGTAGCTCTTGCCCTTCAGTTCTGGGAGCCACTTAGTAGCATGTCTTTGCACCTTTTCCAGTTTGTTGATGTGCTTCTTAAGATATGGGCACCACACAACAGCTGCATATTCTAGCTTTGGCCTAACAAAAGTCATGAACAATTTCTTTAGTATATCGCCATCCATGTATTTAAATGCAATTCTGGAGTTAGAAAGCATAGCATAGGCTCCTTGCACAATATTCTTTATGTGGTCCTCAGGTGATAGTTTTCTATCTAGAACCACTCCTAGATCTCTTTCTTTATCAGAATTCTTTAAAGATTTCTCACATAATATATAGGTTGTATGGGGTCTATGTTCTCCTATTCCACATTCCATAACATGACATTTATTAACATTAAATTCCATTTGCCAAGTGGTGCTCCATATACTTATTTTGTCCAGGTCTTCTTGAAGGGCATGACAGTCATCTAAATTTCTTATCCTTCCTATTATCTTAGCATCATCAGCAAACATGTTCATATAATTCTGTATACCAACTGGTAGATCATTTATGTACACAATAAACATCACTGGTGCAAGAACTGAACCCTGTGGTACTCCACTTGTGACATTTCTCCATTCCGATACATTGCCTCTGATTACTGCCCTCATTTTTCTATCAGTCAGAAAATTTTTCATCCATGATAGAAGCTTACCTGTCACCCCTCCAATATTTTCCAGTTTCCAGAACAACCTCTTATGTGGAACTCTGTGGAAAGCCTTTTTTAGGTCCAGATAGATGCAGTCAACCCAGCCATCTCTTTCCTGTAATATCTCTGTGGCCCGATCGTAGAAACTGAGTAAATTCGATACACAGGATCTTCCTGATCGAAAACCATACTGTCTGTCTGATATTATATCATTTCTCTCCAGGTGTTCTACCCATTTAGTTTTGATTAGCTTTTCCAATACTTTCACTATTACACTTGTCAATGATACAGGTCTATAATTGAGGGGGTCTTCCCTGCTGCCACTTTTGTAGATTGGAACTATGTTAGCCTGTTTCCACACGTCTGCTACGATTCCTGTACACAGGGATGCCTGAAAGATCAGGTGAAGTGGAATGCTGAGCTCAGATGCACATTCTCTCAGAACCCATGGTGAAACGCCATCTGGGCCAGCTGCTTTGTTCCTCCCGAGCTCCTTTAGCATATTTTCCACTTCAACTCTAGACACCTCTATCCGCTCTATGTTGTTCTCTGGAATTCTTATTGTGTCTGGTTCTCTGAAGATTGAGATTGTGTGTGTGTGTGTGTGTGTGTGTGTGTGTGTGTGTGTGTGTGTGTGTGTGTGTGTGTGTGTGTACTCACCTATTTGTCTCGCCTATTTGTGCTTGCGGGAGTTGAGCTTTGGCTCTTTAGTCCCGCCTCTCAACTGTCAATCAACTGGTGTACAGGTTCCTGAGCCTACTGGGCTCTATCATATCTACATTTGAAACTGTGTATGGAGTCAGCCTCCACCACATCACTGCCTAATGCATTCCATCCATTAACTACTCTGACACTGAAAAAGTTCCTTCTAATATCCCTGTGGCTCATGTCGGTACTCAGTTTCCGCCTGTGTCTCCTTGTTCGCGTACCACCAGTGTTGAATAGTTTATCCTTGTTTAACCAGTCGATTCCCCTGAGGATTTTGTAGGTTGTGATCATGTCTCCCCTTACTCTTTTGTCCTCCAGGGTCGTAAGGTACATTTCCCGCAGTCTTTCCTCGTAACTCATGCCTCTTAGTTCTGGGACTAGTCTAGTGGCATACCTTTGGACTTTTTCCAGCTTCGTCTTGTGGTTGACAAGGTACGGGCTCCATGCTGGGGCCGCATACTCCAGGATTGATCTTACATATGTGGTGTACAAGATTCTGAATGATTCCTTACACAGGTTCCTGAACGCTGTTCTGATGTTAGCCAGCCTCGAATATGTCCAGACGTTATTCTTTTTATGTGGGCTTCAGGAGACAGGTTTGGTGTGATATCAACTCCTAGATCTTTCTCTCTGTCCGTTTCATTAAGTACTTCATCTCCTATTCTGTATCCTGTGTCTGGCCTCCTGTTTCCACTGCCTAGTTTCATTACTTTGCATATACTCGGGTTGAACTTCAACAGCCATTTGTTGGACCATTCACTCAGTCTGTCTAGGTCATCTTGGAGCCTCCTACTATCATCCTCTGTTTCAATCCTCCTCATAATTTTTGCGTCATCAGCAAACATTGAGAGAAACGATTCTATACCCTCTGGGAGATCATTTACATATATCAGAAACAGTATAGGTCCAAGGACTGACTCCTGCGGGACTCCACTTGTAACGTCTCGCCAATCTGAGACCTCATCCCTCACACTGACTCGTTGTCTCCTGTTGCTTAGGTACTCCTTTATCCAATGGAGTACCTTTCCTTTCACACCTGCCTGCATCTCCAGCTTTTTCACAAGCCTCTTGTGTGGTACTGTATCAAAGGCTTTCTGACAATCCAAAAATATGCAGTCTGACCACCCTTCTTTTTCTTGCCTGATTTTTGTTGCCTGGTCGTAGAATTCAAGTAACCCTGTGAGGCAGGACCTGCCATCCCTGAACCCATGTTGATGCTGTGTTACAAAGTTCTTTCGCTCCAGATGTTCCACTAGCTTTCTTCGCACAATCTTCTCCATCAGTTTGCATGATATGCAGGTTAGGGACACTGGCCTGTAGTTGAGTGCCTCCTGTCTATCCCCTTTCTTGTATATCGGGACTACGTTAGCTGCTTTCCAAATTTCTGGCAGTTCCCTTGTTGCCAGTGATTTGTTGTACACTATGGAGAGTGGCAGGCACAGTTCTTCTGCTCCTTCCTTTAGTATCCAAGGGGAGATTCCATCTGGGCCTATAGCCTTTGTCACATCCAACTATAGTAAACACTTCCTTACTTCCCCGCTGGTAATCTCAAACTCTTCCAGTGGTTCCTGGTTAGCTATCCCCTCTCTTATCTCTGGGATTTCTCCTTGCTCTAAGGTGAAGACCTCCTTGAATTTTTTATTAAGTTCCTCACACACTTCCTTGTCGTTGGTAGTAAATCCTTCTTCCCCTATTCTTAATTTCATAACCTGTTCCTTTACTGTTGTTTTTCTCCTGATGTGGCTATGCAGCAATTTAGGCTGAGTCTTTGCCTTGCTTGCGATGTCATTTTCGTATTGTCTTTCTGCCTCTCTTCTCATCCTGACATATTTATTCCTGGCATTCTGATATCTTTCTCTGCTCTCAAGTGTCCTGTTATTCCTATAGTTTCTCCATGCCCTTTTACTTTGGGCTTAGTTATCCTACATCTCTGATTAAACCATGGGTTTCTCATCTTCATTTCACTGTTTTCCTTTTGGACTGGGACAAATTTGTTTGCTGCGTCCTTGCACTTCTGCGTGATGTAGTCCATCATGTCTTGGGCCGTCTTTCCCCTGAGCTCTGTTTCCCATGCTATATCTGTTGGGAATTTTCTTATCTCCTCATAGTTTCCCTTCGGTATGCTAACCTTTTGTTTTCGGTATCCCTCCTCGAGTTCAATAACCCTTCTTTAATCAAGTACTCAAACACCAGTACACTGTGGTCGCTCATTCCTACTGGGGCATCAAAACCGATTTCTCTTATGTCGGAGTCGTTCAGAGTGAAGACTAGGTCGAGTCTCGCTGGTTCGTCATTTCCTCTCATCCTTGTGGGTTCTCTGACATGCTGGGTTAAAAAGTTTCTAGTCACCACCTCCAATAGTTTGGCTCTCCACGTATCCTCGCCTCCATGCGGTTCCTTGTTCTCCCAGTCAATCCTCCCGTGATTGAAGTCAGATTGAAGTCCCCCATGATGAGCAGGTGGGATCTATTTCTACAGGCAGCAGGGGCTGCCCTCTCAATTATAGTGTTAACTGCCATGTTGCTATAATTGAGAGGGCAGCCTCTGCTGCCTGTAGAAATAGATCCCACCTGCTCATCATGGGGGACTTCAATCACGGAATGATTGACTGGGAGAACAAGGAACCGCATGGAGGCGAGGATACGTGGAGAGCCAAACTATTGGAGTGTGTGTGTGTGTGTGTGTGTGTGTGTGTGTGTGTGTGTGTGTGTGTGTGTGTGTGTGTGTGTATGTGTGTGTGTGTGTGCGTGTGTGTGTGTGTGATCTAACTGAGCTTTCACGGGTGAGCTCTAACTCTTGAGACCCACCTTTTAGCAATAAGGTACTTGACTGTTTAGTGTTCTATAATATCTACTCTCACAGCTGTGAGTGGAGGTGGCTTCCATCACCTCTGCTTTCAGTTCCTCGAGCTTGCTAATCAGAATCACAGGCTTTAGTTGCAGCAGTTTGGACAAAGACGCTCGGAGCTGCGGGTTGCTGAGGAGTTGAGGGATGCTGAGAAGCTGCGGGATGCTGAGGAACAGGATTGTAGAAGCGGCAGCTTAAGGGAAGCACATATTCTGAACCTCTGAGAGACTGCGGCCATCTAGGAAACATTAGAAATATGAATTTGTAACTCCCCTTTTCTGTCATATATAGATATTGCCCCTTAGAAGAGTCACCACCCCCCTTCTCCATCCCCTACTACTAGCACCCGCAAGATAATGTAAACTTAAGTGTTGTAAGATGTTAATCTCTGGTTTGAGAGTCTGGTCACTTGAGACAGTTAAGTCCCAGCTGCATCTGCGTACAAGTGAAAGAATTTATATTCAGAGGATTGCGTTCCTATCCGGGGGGGGGGGGCTGTTGTTGTTGTTGCTGGTGCTGCTGCTGCTGCTGCTGCTACTGCTGCTGCTGCTGCTGCTGCTGCTGCTGCTGCTGCTGCGTCGCTGCCGTCACTGGTAGCATGAAGTGAAGGCAGCGACGTCTACCTACTGGCTCCACTGAACAGGTGTCCAACAGCGTAAATCAAACTTACATTTTAAGACGTAAATTGTAAGACTTTTAGTTGACTATGATTGGTGAATATATATATATATATATATATATATATATATATATATATATATATATATATATATATATATATATATATATAGTTAAAACACTGTGAAATGACAACAGTAGCCCTAGTAACAGTAGTAAGCCTAGTTCTGATACCAGTAGTAATAGTTTACAGTAGTAATACTAGCAGTTGTCAGTACCACCATTGTGTTGCAACAGCCTACTCCAGTAGTTCTTTGCAAATTCTTTGCATTTTCTCGAGTTTATTTCTAGCAGCCACGGGCACTATAAATGAACTGAAGCAAATGTTAAGATTCAGTTTGTCATCCCGTCGTTTATTGCAGTCCCCCCCCCCCCCCCAGGATGTTCACCCTCCCCCCCTAATGTGAACATCACTAGTGAACAGTGAGAAGAACAAGATTACTACCTATGGGAGATAACTCCCATAGATCAGGACCAAGATGGACGCTAGTGCTGACCCCTGCAGAACCTCGCAAGTGAAACGTGGGCGCTACCAACTACCCTTACAGTGAGATTGTCATGTTGGGTAATTATCCAAGTCCTGTTTTCCCTGTAATCTAAGTCCTATGCCACTTTGAAATTATTGAAGGTTATGGCCTCCACCACCTTCTTATTTGTTCAAACTGTCGACCCCTGTGTGTGTGTGTGTGTGTGTGTGTGTGTGTGTGTGTGTGTGTGTGTGTGTGTGTGTGTGTGTGTGTGTGTGTGTGTGTGTACGTGTGTGTGTGTGTGTGTGTGTGTGTGTGTGTGTGTGTGTGTACGTGTGTGTGTGTGTGTGTGTGTGTGTGTGTGTGTGTGTGTGTACGTGTGTGTACGTGTGTGTGTGTGTGTGTGTGTGTGTGTGTGTGTGTGTGTGTGTGTGTTTTCACCTAGTTGTGCTTGCGGGGGTTGAGTGCTCTTTCGGCCCGCCTCTCAACTGTCAGTCAATCAACTGTTACAAACTAACTAATTTTTTTCCACACACACACACACCCCATGAAGCAGTCCCTGACAGCTGACTAACTCCCAGGTACCTATTTACTACTAGGTAATAGGGGCATCAGGGTGAAAGTAACTGCCCCATTTGTCGCTGCCGGCAGCGGGAATCGAACCCGGACCACAGGATTACGACAGCCCCGCGCGCTGTCCACTCAGCTACCAGACCTCTTGTGTGACCCCCTTGTGTGAGTGCGTGCGTGTGAGAGAGAGAGAGAGAGAGAGAGAGAGAGAGAGAGAGAGAGAGAGAGAGAGAGAGAGAGAGAGAGAGAGAGAGAGAGAGAGAGAGAGAGAGAGAGAGAGAGAGAGAGAGAGAGAGAGAGAGAGAGAGAGTGAGAGAGAGAGAGAGAGAGAGAGAGAGAGAGAGAGAGAGAGAGAGAGAGAGAGAGAGAGAGAGAGAGAGAGAGAGAGAGAGAGAGAGAGAGAATATATTGCATACTTTACCTTTTATGTATGATTTTGTTTATAGAGGTTCAAGAGCGCGGGTTCGTGGTCTGGCGTGTTTGCGTGTGTTTGTGTGTTTGCGTGTGTTTGTGTGTTTGCGTGTGTTTGTGTGTTTGTGTGTATTTGTTGTCTTCGCTCCCAACAGTCTTCCCTTGTTTGGTGTGTAGTTGCACATCTGTATACATGTAACATACACCTGTGCCTCCCCCCCCCCCCTCACACACCGGTGTGTTGGGGGGCGCTGGTGGCTGTGTGGACAGCGCGCTGGACACGTAATCTTTTGGTCCGGGGTTCGATTCCAGGCGCCGGCGAAAAATAATGGGCAGAGTTTCTTTCACTCTGATGCTCCTGTTACCTAGCAGTAAATAGTACCTGCGAGTTAGACAGCTGTTACGGGCTGGATGTGTGTGTGTGTGTGTGTGTGTGTGTTGTTACGTACCCTTATAAGATACGTAAGTGAATATATTAATATGTACATTTATAATTGTATGTAAATTACAAGCATGTATATTGTTATACTTATATGTTCTATGCAAATGCACATTCATGTTACAGTGTTGGCGTTAGGCCCAACGTATCGTGGGAATGATTGTTTATTTCTTTGTGTGATCAGTTTTCCCACGGGAACTAATGATTTATATGTGATCATCAGTGGGTAACAGAGTGAAATAATAATTGGGTGAACTGTATCTGGCAAATTGTCGTGGGATCGTCCGTTGCTGGGGTGTGCATGCCATTATGCTATTCTGTATGCATATTTTAATTACTATGTAAAGAAACACGTACTTTTGTTGTCTATATCAATATGTACTAATTATTCATTAAGTTAGTTTAAGATTACTCTTGTCACAATATAGTGCTCCATTGTTGAAATAATAAATATTGTAACTTTGGCAAATTATTCGCGGGGCAAGGCAATGTGTTTTTTGACTCTCATATTGGAGTTCAGTAGCTGAGCAGAAACCGGGGAGATAACACTTGTTGGAGTTAAGTCATTCTTTTATTCTAGCCATATAATTATTTTTAGTATTGATTTAATGTCTGGAAGATACAGTGATATTTTAATGTGATATATTGTGACCATATAATCATCTGTTTGCCTTTGAGATTTATTTAATATAAATTATATATATATACTTAGTATCTTTATTCTTCAGTCCTATGAAGATTCTATTTTATGCTCATTACCCATTAAGGGGTTATACTGGTGATTCGCTATTGAGAACAGCAGTTGTGTCGTATCCCTAGACTTATTAAAGTTTGGCTGCTGTAGGATCACGAGCCGTAACGTACGATAGGTAACAAAGAGTTATGGGGGCCTGTGCCGGGAAATATTGTCCCACTTAACTTAACTATGCTAATCTAACCTTGCCTTCCTAGGTACCAGTGTGTCAAGTGTCTCTGTGTGTTTCTTAAGAACTATTCCATGTGCCAAGCAAGCCTTCCTGTGTGTCAAGTAACAACGTTTCACGATTTTGAGGTAAGTCATCCTATATATTTTGTTTGTGCAGTGAGGCCAAGCGAATTTTCAGTGTGGTGACAATTTTACAGTGAAGTGTAGTGCAGTGCCATTATTTTAATTATTGTTGTGAATCAAGTGCCAAGTGTTAGTAACGATGGAAGAGAAAGTTGCAGCGTTGGTGGCTCACCCAGACTTTGAAGGGATTCAGAACCTTAAAAAGACTGAGTTAATACAAATGGCAAATCATTTGGATTTGACCGCCAGCAATAGAATGGTTAAAGCCCAAATATTGAAAGTCATTGTGACGCATTTTGTTGAGAATGGGGATTTAGATGAAGAAATTCTAGAAGAGTTAAGAGAGGAGTCGAGTGATCAGATGACGTTAAAGCGTCTTGAGTTAGAAGCGCAAATAGCCCATGCTAAGCTTGAAGCTCAAAAGGAACAGAAAATATTAGAGGCTGAAGCTCAGCAAAGGGAGCTGGAGACTAGGCGTTTAGAAATTGCGGCACAAAACCAGAGAGGTTTAATTGAGTTGCAACTTGAAGCCACAAAGAAGCAACAAGCCGAGGAACAAACTAGGCAATTAGAGATTCAACAACAAATGGCTGACACTAACTTCAGGCTTGAATCACAGCGTATGGCAGCTGGGCATGGAAATACTAGTAATGTTTCAACAAATAGTGATAATAATCCCATCAGGATGAATAAGTATATCGAGTTGCCCAAGTTCAATGAGGAAGATCCTGAGGTTTTCTTTGCACATTTTAATAAAATTGCCATCAGTATGAACTGGCCAAGGGATCAGTGGGTAGCCATTATGCAGTCTCAATTCAAGGGGCGTAGTCAGGAGGTTTTCACATCCCTCCCTGACGCTCATAGTTTTGATTATGACTTTGTAAAGAAAAGCATCCTCAATGCATACCAACTAAATCCAGAGGCACACAGGCAAAAGTTCAGGAACCTAAGGAGAATCAAGGATCAGACAATAGCCGATTTTACTCGTCAGAAGACGAATTTTTGCAACAGATGGTTAAAGTCACTTGCAGTCACTGATTTTGATGCTCTAAAGAATCTTCTCATAATGGAAGAAGTATTGTCCTGTCTTCCAGACCAGTTGTCTACTTTTATGGCAGAACAAAAGAATGTAACCGATATTGATGAGCTGTCAAAGCTCGCGGATGAGCATGAGTTGCTGACTAAGGCCCCGTTTACGGCCACTTCACCTAAGTCTAGTCGTAGAGTAAATTTCAATGCTCACCGTACTCCTTATCAGTATAAGTCTCCTCCTGGTGCGACAGTTACTCCCGTGAACTCTTCTCTTACTAACCCTAAGATGGTTACTCCATTGCCAGGATCATCTAAGCCTAGTAATGCTAATTCTAAACCGGCAGTTGGTTATACCAGTGTGTCCACTGTCAAACATTGTACCCATTGTAAGAGAAGGGGGCATGTGATTTCTTCATGTTTTAGTTTGCATCCTGAACTCCGACCAACTGGTCTTATTATGAGTAAAGGAGTGCAACCTATTAATTCTTCATGTATTACAGTCAGTCCCAATTGGATGGCTGAATTCAAACCCTATATGTCCACAGGTACCTTATTATGTACTAATGGTAGACATAAGACTGTTCAATTACTCCGTGATACTGGAGCTTCACAGTCTCTTATTACCCAGAAGGTACTTGTTGATGTTGACACCCGAGATCTGGGTGAAGTTGTGCTTCTCCAGGGTATTGCCGGAAGTGTGCAACCAGTGTCCTTATTGCAAGTTAACCTTGATTCTAAATATACTTCAGGATGGTGTAATGTTGGTGTAAGTAAACAACTGCCCATTCCTGGGGTAGACATTATTCTAGGTAATGATTTTGGCAACCAAATGGTTGTAGGGCCAAAGTGTCCCATCATGTTAACTAAACCCCATAATGTATTAGCTCAACCGGAAGCAGATGAGGATATTATTTACCCTGCTTGTGTTGTTACTAGATCAATGGGAAAAACAGGTGAGAGTAATCCTGTCTTCACTAAGGTTGCTGATCCCAAGACCAGGACCCCTTCAGTAAAGGAGTGGGAGGTGGATCTTGAGGATTCTTTTATGACTCGACTGGATGATGAGAGTGAGGCCGTAGTAGAAGCCCCGCCGAACCTAAATCACAAGGAAAGTGAAGGTGAGGAGGCTGAACTATCTGTACCTTGCCCGCTTGTCTCTAGTGCGCCAGTTGTCGAGAGTGAGGCCGAAGTAGCTATGACTCCATTTTATTCTGATCAATCGGGAAAAGAGATCAAGCTACTAGGTTCTTGCCCGCTCGCTGCTGAGTCTGAGTCATTGCCCTTAAGTGTTGTACAGACTACTGATCCTAGTTTAAGTAAGTGTATTTCTGAGGCTCCTGATAATATTGATGCATTGGAGGAAGGGACGGGGTTCTTCTTCAAGGATCGACTTCTGATGAGAAGGTGGAGACCCAAGGGAACTCCCTCTTCAGAGGATTGTGAGATTAGAACCCAACTCGTTGTCCCCAATGATTATCGTAGGCAGGTCCTGCAGGCTGCACATGATGACCCCATGGGAGGTCATCAAGGTATCACGAATATGTACCATAAGATAAGTAAATATTTTTTCTGGCCAAAGTTAAAGAAAGACGTGGTCAGATATTGTCATAACTGTATACCCTGTCAAATTGTTGGTAAACCAAATCAATCTGTACCTAGAGCACCATTGCAACCTATTGTAGTTCCTGATGAACCATTTACTCATGTTGTAATTGATTGTGTGGGTCCTTTACCTAAGACTAAATCGGGTAACATGTTTTTGTTCACTCTCATGTGTATGACTACTAGATTTCCTGAAGCTTATGCTCTACGGAATACCAAGGCTCATAATCTCATCAAGTGTCTTGAAAGATTCTTTTCGTTGTTTGGAATGCCTAGAGTTATTCAGAGTGATAATGGGGGAAATTTTGTTTCTAAAGTTTTCAGAACTTTTTGCGAATCCCGAGGGATTCGGCACAAATTGTCCAGTCCATATCATCCACAAAGCCAAGGTGGACTTGAACGTTTCCACCAGACTTTGAAACAAATGCTGAAGACAACCGGAGAAACTCATCCACGTAATTGGGATGAGAATCTCCCCTTTGTGTTGTTTGCTGCTAGAGAAGGGCTACAAGAGTCATTGGGCTGTTCACCCTTTGAACTAGTGTTTGGTCACCAAGTAAGAGGTCCTCTTAAAATGCTACAAGAAAAGTTGTTGGGAGATGTCTCTGTTCATCAGAGCGGATTGTACTTGAGTGAGGTCAAGGCTAAGTTGTGTCGGGCTCGTGAGTTGGCGAAAGAACATCTGGGAAGGACTCAACAAGCCATGAAAGTACGATATGACAAGAAGTTCAAGGCTAAGCTAAGGTCGTTTGATGTCGGAGATTTGGTGTTGGTGTTGAAACCTCGTATGGGGACTTCCATGTCCCATAAGTTCGCAGGACCCTACCAAGTGGTAGACAAGGTGGGAGACCTAACTTATAAACTAATTAACCCTAATCTTTCAGAACCCCAAATGACTGTGCACATTAACAGATTAAAAGCTTATGTTGGACCTGGTGTAGTAGCTTGTTTTAGTCGGGAAGAGTTACCACCTGAGGATAATTGTAGTGAGGGACATGTTGTTAATATCCAACTTCTCAGTTCCAGTTCCAATGGCAGGGAGATGCTATGTCATTTACAGGAGGAACAACGTGATGAGTTCCAGGTTCTGCTGGACAACCATACATCTCTGTTTGGGGAGGTTCCTACCCAGACCCACCTCATCACACACGACATTCAGCTCCTGGACAGCACCCCCATTCGACAACATCCGTACCGAGTGAATCCCGAAAAGAGGAAAATTATGCAAGCAGAAGTGGAATATCTGCTCCAGCATGATTTCATTCGGCCAAGTCAAAGTACTTGGAGCTCTCCGTGTTTGTTAGTGCCAAAACCAGATGGAACCTGGAGATTGTGCGTGGATTACAGGAAACTGAACAAGAACACTACAGTGGACGTTTTTCCTTTACCCTTGTTGGAAGAATGTATAGAGTCCATAGGTCATGCCGAATATGTAAGTAAGCTTGATTTGTCAAAAGGGTATTATCAAATTCCATTAACAGAGTATGCTAGAGAGGTTACTGCTTTTGTTACACCTGATGGTGCGTATGAATTTAATGTCATGCCATTCGGTTTGAGAAATGCACCTGCTACTTTTCAAAGACTTATGAATTTCTTACTCAAGGATGTGCCAGATTGTAGGGCCTACCTTGATGACATTGTTTTGTACAGTAAGAATTGGGCCGATCATCTCTTAGGCCTTAAGAACTTGTTTACAGTGTTGGAAAACGCAAAGTTAACCATAAATATGAATAAGTGTAGTTGGGCAAGAGGTACGATAACTTATCTTGGCCACGAGGTAGGCCAAGGTAAGATTATCCCCTTACAAGATAAGATTCAAGCCATTGTGGACTACCCAGTGTTGACCAATAAGAAAGGAGTCCAACGGTTTATTGGTATGTGTGCATACTATAGGCGTTATTGTAGAAATTTTTCAACAGTAGCTGCTCCTTTGACAAACTTGTTACGCAAGCAAGTAAAGTTTCAGTGGACACAAGATTGTCAGAATGCTTTTCAGAACCTAAAGGGCATATTGTCCACCTCACCTATTCTTGCTAGTCCCCAATTTGATAAACCATTTATATTACACATTGATGCGTCAGATGTTGGGATAGGTGCTGTGCTTATTCAAGTTGGTTTAGACCAGATTGAGCATCCTGTGTATTACTATTCCAGAAAATTTAATGCAGCTCAGAGAAATTATTCCGTGGTAGAAAAGGAGGCGTTGGGTCTTATATTGTCAATCAAGAAGTTTGAGATTTACTTATCAGGAAATAAAGTGTTAGTATTTACAGACCACAACCCCCTTATCTTTATAAATATGATGAAAGTCAAGAACCAACGAATTCTGCGATGGTCATTGTTTTTGCAGGAATTTAATGTAGAAATCAAACATATTCCAGGCAGACAAAATGTTATTGCTGATGCTTTGTCAAGAAGTTTTGATGTACCATAAATGAAATGTTTCTTTTACCTAACATTTTTACTTCTGAAAAAATGCCATTGATCTTCAATCCATTGCATTTTTTTTTCTTGGAGGTGGAAGTGTTACGTACCCTTATAAGATACGTAAGTGAATATATTAATATGTACATTTATAATTGTATGTAAATTACAAGCATGTATATTGTTATACTTATATGTTCTATGCAAATGCACATTCATGTTACAGTGTTGGCGTTAGGCCCAACGTATCGTGGGAATGATTGTTTATTTCTTTGTGTGATCAGTTTTCCCACGGGAACTAATGATTTATATGTGATCATCAGTGGGTAACAGAGTGAAATAATAATTGGGTGAACTGTATCTGGCAAATTGTCGTGGGATCGTCCGTTGCTGGGGTGTGCATGCCATTATGCTATTCTGTATGCATATTTTAATTACTATGTAAAGAAACACGTACTTTTGTTGTCTATATCAATATGTACTAATTATTCATTAAGTTAGTTTAAGATTACTCTTGTCACAATATAGTGCTCCATTGTTGAAATAATAAATATTGTAACTTTGGCAAATTATTCGCGGGGCAAGGCAATGTGTTTTTTGACTCTCATATTGGAGTTCAGTAGCTGAGCAGAAACCGGGGAGATAACACTTGTTGGAGTTAAGTCATTCTTTTATTCTAGCCATATAATTATTTTTAGTATTGATTTAATGTCTGGAAGATACAGTGATATTTTAATGTGATATATTGTGACCATATAATCATCTGTTTGCCTTTGAGATTTATTTAATATAAATTATATATATATACTTAGTATCTTTATTCTTCAGTCCTATGAAGATTCTATTTTATGCTCATTACCCATTAAGGGGTTATACTGGTGATTCGCTATTGAGAACAGCAGTTGTGTCGTATCCCTAGACTTATTAAAGTTTGGCTGCTGTAGGATCACGAGCCGTAACGTACGATAGGTAACATGTGTGTGTGTGTGTGTGTGTGTGTGTGTGTGTGTGTGTGTGTGTAAAAAGAAATAGTAGTTAGTAACAGTTAATTGATAGACAGTTGAGATGCGGGCCGAAAGAGCAGAGCTCAACCCCCGCAAGCACAACTAGGCGAACACACACACACACACACACACACACACACACACACACACACACACACACACACACATACACACACACACACACACACACACACACACACACACACACACACACACACACACACACACACACACACACACACAAATAATCTGCCAGAGGGTATAGATTCGTTCCTCTCAATGTTTGTCGATGATGCAAAAATTATGAGGAGGATTGAAACAGAGGACGATAGTAGGAGGCTACAAGATGACCTAGACAGACTGAGTGAATGGTCCAACAAATGGCTGTTGAAGTTCAACCCGAGTAAATGCAAAGTAATGAAACTAGGCAGTGGAAACAGGAGGCCAGACAAAGGATACAGAATAGGAGATGAAGTACTTAATGAAACAGACAGAGAGAAAGATCTAGGAGTTGATATCACACCAAACCTGTCTCCTGAAGCCCACATAAAAAGAATAACGTCTGCGGCATATGCGAGGCTGGCTAACATCAGAACGGCGTTCAGGAACCTGTGTAAGGAATCATTCAGAATCTTGTACACCACATATGTAAGACCAATCCTGGAGTATGCGGCCCAGCATGGAGCCCGTACCTTGTCAAGCACAAGACGAAGCTGGAAAAAGTCCAAAGGTATGCTACTAGACTAGTCCCAGAACTAAGAGGTATGAGTTATGAGGAAAGGCTGCGGGAAATGCACCTTACGACACTGGAAGACAGAAGAGTAAGGGGGGACATGATCACAACCTACAAAATCCTCAGGGGAATCGACCGGGTAAACAAGGATGAACTATTCGACACTGGAGGGACGCGAACAAGGGGACAAAGGTGGAAGCTGAGTACCCAAATGAGCCACAGAGACATTAGAAAGAACTTTTTCAGTGTCAGAGTAGTTAGTAAATGGAATGCACTAGGAAGTGATGTGGTGGAGGCTGACTCCATACACAGTTTCAAATGTAGATATGACAGAGCCCAGTAGACTCAGGAATCTGTACACCAGTTGATTGACGGTTGAGAGGCGGGACCAAAGAGCCAGAGCTCAACCCCCGCAAACACAACTAGGTGAGTACAACTAGGTGAGTACGCACACACGTAACACGTATGTTCACACGTAATAATAACAGAACGAGGGGACATGGGTGGAAACTCAGATGAGTCACAGAGATGTTAGGAAGTTTTCTTTTAGCGTGAGAGTAGTGGAAAAAATGAAATGAACTTGGGGAACAGGTTGTGGAAGCAAACACTATTCTTACTTTTAAAATTAGGTATGATAGGGTAATGGGACAGGAGTCATTGCTGTAATCAACGGATGGCTGGAAAGGCGGGATCCAAGAATCAATGCTCGATCCTGCAAGCACAAATAGGTGCTTGCAGAATCACACACACACACACACACACACACACACACACACACACACACACACACACACACACACACACACACACACACACACACACACACACACACACACACACACACACATTAAAATTACAACTGTACATATTATGCTGGAGTGAAATTCCCCCCAGAGGAAAGAGGTTTGTGGTATCTGATCCCCACAACTGGATTGTTTCAAGCGCAAGTTAAACAAACATCTGCGAGGTTTTGAATGAGTATACCTAAGACTGCCGCCCAGGGGCCAAAGGAAAGGAATATATACACCGAGATGTGTATTTTTCTTCTTAGAGTATATATGATGAGAGTTAAGTTTTCTCCTGGAGCACAGTGTTGGACCTGGTGGTTGGTGGGTAAGATGGTGTGGGTGGCATTAATAACCCTTAGAAGGCCTTAATAACCCCTTAGAAGGCATCAATAACCCCTTAGAAGGCCTTAGTAACCCCTTAGAAGGCCTTAGTAACCCCTTAGAAGGCCTTAGTAACCCCTTAGAAGGCATTAATAACCCCTTAGAAGGCCTTAGTAACCCCTTAGAAGGCCTTAATAACCTCTTAGAAGGCATTAGTAACCCCCCTTAGAAGGCCTTAGTAACTCCTCCATTAGGACGTGTGCAGTCTAGTCTGTTAGTATGTGGTCGTGGTGTTGGGTGGAGAGGAACCACCAGGCTGTAGTGGGAGGTAATGCGTCGAGAGAAGTGGGTGGCGTCTTAGCACAAGTGAACCTGGCTAGAAGGTCTGTCCTTCTAGTAGGAACAGTGAAGCAAGGTAAGCAAGGGAAGCAAGGTAAGCAAGGTAAGCAAGGTAAGCAAGGTAAGCAAGGGAAGCAAGACAAGAGGAGATGGCATTACCACTAACCCCAAGCCTAAGAACAGATATGCCAGAGCACACTGGTTATCGGCTTCGGTTTAGTGGCGAATGATCCCACGTTCGACTCCCGCAGCTGGACAGACACGTTCGGGTACGTTTCATTCCACCTAGCCTAATACAGGTGCACGGGAGTTAGTCAACTGTTGTGGGTCGCATCCTGGGGAAGGCCAGTAGTAGGTCTAATGGGACCTCGATAGACCTAAAGAGGTCTGATGAGGTCCTAATGTGCCCAACAACGAGAAACCATAATTGCACCAAGAGACGTAATAACCTTAGAGACCTAAAGACCTTAGCTGGGGCCCAAGAGCCGGACCTGCCTTACCAGAGAGAGAGAGAGTCTTTACCTCACGACCAGCTGATCTGAGGTCCCCTTACTTCCAGCTGCTGCTGCTGTTGCTGGTTACTGCTGCTGCTGTTGCTGCTGCTGCTGCTGCTGCTGTTGCTGCTGCTGCTGCTGCTGCTGCTGCTGTTGCTGCTGCTGCTGCTGTTGCTGCTGCTGCTGCTGCTGCTGCTGAGTCACACTGGGGCAGGACAGGTTAAGTAAACGCTTGTTTTTTTCTCTTAGTGTTCCGCATCACTGTCTTTCTCAGTCAACCTCTGCAAGGTTACGATAATGGGCCGTGAGTGTGTGCACTCACTTAGTTGTGCTTGCTGTGGTTGAGCTCTTGCTCTTCGGTCCCGCCTCTCAACTGGCAATCAACTGGTGTACAGGTTCCTGAGCCTACTGGGCTCTATCATATCTACATTTAAAACCGTGTATGGAGTCAGCCTCCACCACATCACTGCCTAATACATTCCACCTGTTGAATGTGGATGTCAGGTGGAATACACACACACACACACACACACACACACACACACACACACACACACACACACACACACACACACACACACACACACACACACACACACACACACACACAAGAAGGCTGGGCGGACTGCATTTTCTTGGATTGTCGGAAAGCCTATGACACAGTACCGCATAAGAGGCTGGTACATAAGCCGGAGAGACAGGCAGGTGTAGCTGGTAAGGTGCTCCAGTGGATAAGGGACTACCTGAGCAATAGGAAGCAGAGAGTTACGGTGAGGGGTCAGACCTCAGATTGGCGTGAAGTCACCAGTGGAGTCCCACAGGGCTCTGTACTCGGTCCTATATTGTTTCTGATGTATGTAAATGATCTCCCGGAGGGTATAGATTCATTTCTCTCAATGTTTGCGGACGATGCCAAAATTACGAGAAGGATTAAGACAGAGGAGGACTGCTTGAGGCTTCAAGAAAACCTAGACAAGTTGAAGGAATGGTCAAACAAATGGTTGTTAGAGTTTAACCCAAGCAAATGTAATGTAATAAAGATAGGTGTAGGGAGCAGGAGGTCAGATACAAAGTATCATCTGGGAGATGAAATACTTCAAGAGTCAGAGAAAGGAAAAGACTTGGGGGTTGATATCACACCAGACCCTGCAGCCCATATCAAGAGGATAACATCAGCGGCATATGCCAGGCTGGCCAACATAAGAACGGCATTCAGAAACTTGTGTAAGGAATCATTCAGAACTTTGTATACCACATATGTCAGGCCAATCCTGGAGTATGCGGCCCCAGCATGGAGTCCATATCTAGTCAAGGATAAGACTAAACTGGAAAAGGTTCAGAGGTTTGCCTCCAGACTAGTACCCGAGCTGAGAGGTATGAGCTACGAGGAGAGACTACGGGAATTAAACCTCACTTCGCTGGAAGACAGAAGAGTTAGGGGGGACATGATCATCTTCGTTCAAGATTCTCAAGGGAATTGATAGGATAGATAAAGACAGTCTATTTAACACAAGGGGCACACGCACAAGGGGACACAGGTGGAAACTGAGTGCCCAAATGAGCCACAGAGATATTAGAAAGAACTTTTTTAGTGTCATAGTGGTTGACAAATGGAATGCATTAGGAGGTGATGTGGTGGAGGCTGACTCCATACACAGTTTCAAGTGTAGATATGATAGAGCCCGATAGGCTCAGGAACCTGTACACCTGTTGATTGACGGTTGAGAGGCGGGACCAAAGAGCCAGAGCTCAACCCCCGCAAGCACAATTAGGTGAGTACACGCACATGCTACATGTGTGTGTGTGTGGGAGAAAACCCCTCCGTTAATTTAGCGTGGGGTTTCCTCCGCTCAATTACTGCTCTCAAGGAGGTCACAAACCTTGCAGTCTTGTTTGTGACTCAAAGACATATCTGCGCCCTCTCTCTGTGTGTCTAGACTGTCTTCTCGTCATCCCGTCTCTCATTTGTGTAAGAGTCTTCTGAGTAGAACTGTGTCAACTGCACTCTGGGAGTCCAGAAAGACACGAGCTGTCCATCCTTCCTCTCTGCTTGGTCACTTTTCCCTTGTCACTCCAGTAGGATCGTTTCGCAAGTCTCGCCTTCTCTGAAGCCATGTTGGTGTCGCAGACTAAAGACTTGCATCATTTTCCTTCTGAGTATTCTCTTTTGTCCTGATTCCAATCTGTATCAGAGGCTCGTGTCTGTATCAGGGGCTCTTTCTTGGCGCATGTCCTAAATATAGGTGAGTACAGAGCTGTCTGACCTTTCACTCCACGGGGATCTTAAGTTGTGTCTAATAAGGCTTTGTAGATCATCGCTGTCCGCTTTATTGTGGTGTCCTTTATGCTGGTATTGTTTTATCGGGTTTCCCTTAAAAAAAATCCAGTTCCTTTAATTGCCACCTCACTTTCTCTGTGGTTTGGTTAGTTGCGCACTCTTCCGCGTAACTTTCCCTGAGTACACCACGCTTCCTTGTCGTTTTCTTTACGCTCAACTCCGGGCTTATGGAGGACACTAGGCTACGCGTCGGTGTCTTCCGATACGGCGATGTTTTGGCCGTTGTTGCACCCTGTTGTTCTTCACTTGGTATGCTTCTGTCGCGCCCTTTTACACCAGTCGTGTTTCATCTACTCGTGAAAAGAGGGATAGACTGGAGGCAGTAAACGACACGCTTGTTTCACTGTCGTGGCTGAGGTCCTTGGGCTCTGATCTGCAACACGGGTTCACAGAATGGAAATCGTGTCCCACTGAACCGCTAAATTAGCAGAAGATTTGGAAAGAACAAGCTTCATATCTTCAAGTAGGAACCAACCCGCCACTACCCCACCCCCCTCTCCCACTGGGTTTGGGGGGGAGAGGAGGGGGGGGGAGGGACTGGATGCTCGTTAGGGGAGGGGGTGTTGGGAGGGGCGACCACTCACATGACGAGTGGATGGTGTCCCAGGAGAATGGCGCCGACGTGCTCCCTAACATGTACAACCAGCCCTGCCCTACCACCACCACCACCACCACTATCCGGTACAACCGGCGATCATACCATTACCACCGGTCTCATCCTCCCTGCCGCCACCACCACCACTATCCGGTACAACCGGCGATCATACCATTACCACCGGTCTCATCCTCCCTGCCGCCACCACCATCATTACCACCCTCACTACCACAACTACCAGCACGGCTGCTTGGGCTACGGTCACCGCGTCGCTGCTACCACATGGGTACTATATACTCTCCCCGTTACGTCACCTCGAGCGCCGGTCACACTATCGCCACCGGTATCACTAGTGAACCACTGCTCTTACCCCCACCGCTTGCTCTTCTATTATCAACTTCCTAGGAGGGAGAGAGAGAGAGAGAGAGAGAGAGAGAGAGAGAGAGAGAGAGAGAGAGAGAGAGAGAGAGAGAGAGAGAGAGAGAGAGAGAGAGAGAGAGAGAGAGAGAGAGAGAGAGAGAAAGAGAGAGAGAGGAAGGAGGAAGGAAAACTTGCCCCTCCACACATTCCATCATCAATAAAAAAACGGATTGCGGTGTAAGAGCGAGTCGAATGACGTCAGTGCGTCAGTGTTCCCCGAGGGGAGGGGTCTCACGCAGTTCCCACACAGATATGTAACGTCAGACCAGTCACAGAGTTTTTCTCGCATTCTCTCCCGTTGCGTGCTCGGGATGGGGTGTATTATGTATTTGTTCTTTCCTTCTGTGTGGTGTCCGGCGAGCGCGTGTGTGTGTGTGTGTGTGTGTGTGTGTGTGTGTGTGTGTGTGTGTCCCTGTATAAGGCAGCGAGCTCTCTTCTGGCTGTCCTGACAACCGGAGACAATGGATGCTGTGATCTGCGGTGAGACGCTTATAGTTTGTTTCTAAGGGTCTTGGCAGCTTTCAAAACAACTGGTATTAACCCATACTACTCATTCAGTACCTCGCATCTCTATCACAAATCCTAAGTGGTCAGGGTTTTCTGTTCATCTCTTCTCTAACCTTCACTGTCTCTGTATTTACATTCTTTGTATGCCTTTCTTTCTTCCTTCTTATCAACTCAGTTCAATTGAAATTTCTTTTCAAAGTCTTTAGTACCGGATAACTGTACAGTCCGTCTTCCTAAGATTTCCCAACGTCAAGAAACTGTCGTACTAAAATGCCCTTATCTTAACCTACCAGAGGGCCCAAAACAGAAAACGGGACAGTATGTCTACTTCGCGAGCCGTTTCCATTTTCTAGTACAACTTTTTGGTCTTAGGTGGAGAAAACGTCAAAATTCGGCGCTCTATTAGAAGGACGGGTTGTAATTGTTATGACTTCGAAGGTGTGTACACTTATAAGGATATTACACAACGTAAAGGAAGTCACTTTTAGCGGAGTTTATACAGTAAGGGATTCCTTTAGCCTTGAGTCTCAGACTAAAATATTTTTGTTGGCCTTAAATAACTTTTTTTTTTTTAGTTTAATAGCCATTAAGTCCAAGAGCAAAGCGAACTATATTTAGCACTATATAACAGTCTTCATGCCATTCTCTTTTGTTATCGTTCAGGAGAATGTTTAATTGAAGATTATCTGATAAAAAAATATATTTACGCAATGATATCTTTATATTGTGTATATACGGAATATGATCAGTATTTAATTGTGTTGAGGTTATAGTTGCTATTCTCGAGCAATATATATTCGGAAAAGGTTTGGTTAGGTTTAGTTAGTTTATATTTGGTTAGGTTAGGTTTGGTTAGGTTAGGCTTGGTTAGGTTAGGCTTCGTTATGTTAGGCTTGGTTAGGTTAGGCTAGGTTTGGCTACGTTAGGTTAGGATAGGCTAGATTAGGAGATAATCTAACAGCTGAGTCCTAGCTACACAGGGACGATTGTTAGGCTTTGTTTGTCCTTGTGAATACATCCGTACCTGAACACTAGCTCCTGTGTTAACATATTGTTCAAAACTGTTGTTTGCTGTTTTCTAAATCTTAAAAATGAGCTTCGGCAAACCATTCCTAAACTGTTCAACCCTTGGAAGGTTTACATTCGGGAAGTGTATACGTGGAATACAAGCATTGTATTCCCAGCTGCAACAGGAACACGTATACACACCGTTGGGATATGTAGATGTATGAACGCGAATATATACATATTTGGTGTACGTTGCATACATCAGTAGGCAGCAGACAACATTTGGAATCATTAAGACGCAGCAACGAGCATGCGTCAAGGTTAATGGCTCTTGGGAATACAGATGACGTCTCTCCTTAAGACTGACTCCCCGGATTGGCTTACTCTTGCTGTCTGTACCCTCCAGGCGGCTCGGTCGGTGTATCGCCCTCTTGGAGAGTCCACCACCTGTCCGCCAGCTGGCTGCCAGAGATGAGCAGAGTGAGGTGAAGAGTAGTCCTTTTAATAGAACGTCGCATTTTGACGAATACTCTCCCATAGGCCAAAAATTATCGTACTAGAAAAATGGTAACGGCTCGCGAAATTGACACACTGTGCCTTTTTCTGTTCTGGGTCCTCTGGTAGGTTAGGATAAGGGCACACGGGCACACGGGAAAGGGGAAGAAAATTATACATATTTTGACGAGGGTCGGCAAGTAATACTAGGCTGCAGTGGAATGCATTAAACACACTTTACTGGGATCCATACAATAGTCGGGGCTATGTAAGGAATTACAAGTCCACATTAACCTAACCGGTTGCTGAATCTGGCCTCAAGTCTGTAATCTAACATAACGGGGCGTTTCGGGTAAAAAGACCTTATCTAGATGATACCCAACAGGTATACACAGAGCTACACATGACTACACAGAGCTACACAGGACTACACAGGGCTACACAGGACTACACAGAGCTACACAGGACTACACAGATCTACACAGGGCTACACATGATGCAGTATGGGGAGTGGTAGAGAGAGAGGCAATGGGGGAGGATGGTGGGAGAACTGGCACCAGGAACCCACCTGGTGGTGTCTCATATTATTCAAGCAAGTGATGTGAAGAAGGAGGTCTAGGTAAGACCTGGGTATGCTGTCTTCGCTGGGTATGTTGTGTGACCTGGGTATGCTGCATGGAGTATGTTGTTTGGTATGTGATATATGGCTCATGTATGCTTACTAATTAATCATCAAGTATATTTTATTTATTTTTAGTATTACAGTAAACTCATGCGTGTACGCATGAGTTTACTGTAATACTGGAATTTGCGTGTACGTTTGTATGGTAGATAGATACTTTGCATGAACATAATTAAATACATGCATAAATGGAGGGGAGGGGGGGGGGGCAGAGAGAGTGTGTGTGTGTGTAGAGGAAGCGCGTTATAGAGTAGATAAAATGTCTCTCCATGACCTACCTCAAGTATAACTCACCACCATATCACCCCTCCATCCTGAGTATGTCAGTTCTGTATATATCACCGGTATTCTTCTTCAATACTCTAAATGAACTCTATATTCATTTAAGATAAATGACAACGGCTTTGATCGGCCGAAACGTTCATCTTCCTTTCCCATATCTCTGTGGATTTTCCGCGAACTGAATTTATATGAATTTCGTCAAAACACTATTTGAATATTTTTATGCAGGTTCACTGTAAAGCGTATATTTCTCTTCATAAATAAATACAGATAAAGCGAATCTTAGGCTTTGAATTACCCAAAATTGTGTTGTTTATTTACAAGATTCCGATGAAATGAATTGGCCCGTCAGAAATCTGAGAATATTAGTATGTATTTTTGTAAAATGTCTCCCTTCCAGCAATAATTAAATTTAATTTTCTGTCTATATTAGGCTGCAGGATTTTAAGTGAGCGCTGATTCTGAAAAATTAACATGTTAGATTTTCATCCAATTTCCAATTGTCAGGAACAGGAAGCCTATTAGACTTACAGAAGGTCTCCTAAAAGTTAACGATTGATCCTATTCAGAATGTAAGTCACGAAAAGTGCGACTTTTCATTGTAAGCCATTCTCAATCGACTTGAGAATGGTCCAGGACGGACCGAAACGTCGTCCCTTCACTTTCTAGTGTGTGGACTGGTCAACCACGAAAAGTGCTTAATTTCTAGGTACCTATTTTCTGCTAGGTGAGCAGAGGCATCAGATGTAAGAAAACATGCCCAAACGTCTTGCCTTGGCCATGAATCAAATTCTCGTCCGCGTGGTTGTCAGTCGACTGCGCTGTCTAGTGGGCTACAGGTGTGTGTGTAAAGTGTTCCTCTGGCTTACTCGACTCTTCCCACCGCCACACATCACAGGAAATCACAACAAGACCCGATTAAACTCCACGTAGTATATCCTGGCATTGAGTACCAGAATTGCTTCTTTCCAGCAATAGCATCGACTTGTGTCCTCTTCTGGCTCGTTCAGTAAGGTCAGTTTGAGCCTAGGATGTACGTGATTGGTTCAAGGCATGGGGTAGGGAAGGGAGAGGTGTTATCAAGTATTGTTTTTGTGTTTTGATAACTAAACCACACACCAGAAGATGAGGAGACGACGACGTTTCGGTCCGTCCTGGACCATTATCAAGTCGATTCTGGTCCAGGACGGAACGAAACGTCGTCGTCTCCTCTCATCTTCGAGTGTGTGGTTTAGTTCTCATATCTTCAAGCCACGTTATTGTGACTCATCGTCTGCATAGGCAGATGGATTTTTTTGTTGCCAAGGACACTGTGGCTTCATCGCCCTCAGGTTCCATGAGCCTCCCTCAGCTTGTCTGACGTTGCGGATTTTCCTTGATTTGTATCAGTAATGACAATATAAATAATATTACAGTGATATGAGTATTCACAATCCAAAACATATTTTCTGAAACAAAACCGGAAAGTGATAATTCTATTATACTTAGGCTTATGAACACCATGGGTTATTAGCTACATAATACGTCCCGGCTTATTACACTTTACAAGTTATTAACTCATCTGTGACAAAGTGCAACTCAAATTGTATATGAGTTAATTTGTGATTTTAGGTCTAGGATAGGCTATGTCATTCGTGTTAAATTAAGATATTTCATATTACGGTACTTTAGGCAAGACAGTTTTTAAATAGGTCGATATATTTCAAGGAAACAATTATCAAGATAAAACACTAAGCTAGTGATTATATAACATTTTAATACGCAACGCAATCAAAAGAATGCATTTTCATCATATCGTTACGAGAGCAGGACTAATATATATAGAGCAGAGCTAATATATTCTAAATAAACATTACAGACTATTTAATTAATCACTACATCTGCAAATTCTCAGGCTATTCAACCAATCACGGCATCAAGTTGAAGAGCATTTATTGAAACAATAAGCTACATCTCAAAATGATAGAGTAGCTCAGGCTATTTCAACCTTTCGAGAAACAATAGCTGTCATTAATGGTATGATGGTCAGTTTAATCTTCCTTGTACTAAACGGAAGTAATGCGAGTGCAGGCGGAGGCGCTGCGAACCGCACCCCGAGGAAGAATAACAGTAATACTATGAAATGTCATGTGACACCCTTCCCTTCAAGCTGTTAAGAGGAACTCGCTTGGCTTAGGATGGTCAGGTTGGGTTGACCGCAATAAAAATTTTTTTTTTTAAATAAAAACGGCTAGATATATTCCAGTTACAACGCTATTGCATCAAGTAATCACGAACTAAAAGGCTAAACTGTTTAGGGAGCCAATATGGAACCCTTCGAAAACCTACAGGATGTAAATGGAGGCCTTATGAAATTAATTAAGCTAACCTTCCCTCCATGTCAGAGCTATAGCTTCCAAAACAGTATGACTGGAATTGTTTTAGTTTGAATTTATTTCGTATATTGGATTATTACAACCGTATACTCCTCCCTGTCCGTTATATAGAGAAGGGCCACAATGCGGCCAAATGCGCTGGGAACTTGTCAGTAAGGTAGTGATTGAGTAACAAGTATCAGCGTTTAGTAAGCAGGATTGGCTTGTTGAACCCCGGGGTAAGATAGTGTGTGTATTGACCACAAGGTGAAATATTTGCTGTTAAAAGCGCTTTTATCAGTGCCCGTCATAGTCCACCGCTCAGTTACATCATAATTCATCGTAAAAATGCTATTTTACAATGCTGATAATCACCGTTTTTGTGATAGGAAGTTTATATCCTACATGGCATCTGCAGTTTGCTAGGCTACCTACGGTCTCTTGTGTCGAGTATTTCTCACCTCCAGAGTGTTATCTATATTTATCTTGTTCACGAAATTCTTAACATACAGATTGAGTGATAAGCCAATATAACTGTACAAATGACAGTGCCAGTACTGTTTAGCGTAGAACGTCAGAACATGACCAAGGCCGCTTGGGCCATGTGCGAGTGTCCTCTTTTTTTTACGTGGAGCTTTAAGTTCGCGAACTACCCTGACAATGCCCGTGTGCTGGCGACATTAAGGTCTACTCAGTACTACTCGCGTGAACAGTAAATGGCACTGCCAGTAGCAAGTTGCGAAAGTGGCAGTAGCGACGCCTCACTTGCAAGATGAGTGCCGTGTGTGTGAGGAGAGTGAGGTGGTTGGTCTAGGGGGGAGGGGGAAGGGGGGGGGGGTGTTGATCTAAGTGGGGGTGCCGCAAAGTGCCCAGCTTGAGCCCCTGTAGTAAGCTAGTTGCGACCGTGAAGGAGAGAGAGACAGGGGGACTCTAGCAACCTGTTTGTCTTGGTTGTGGTGGTGCTTTAGTGGCTGCGCTTGGGTCAGGAATGATGACCAAGTTCACCACCCCTTAGTGCTCCTGCTGGAATGTACAAAAGAGTAATAACCCCCTCCTCCCCACATCCCTCCTGAGACATCAGTTGGCTCGTGCGCACCAGAGCGGAATATCGGTGATGTTAGGGGTAGTTGTAGGACTGCAAGGACATTGTCACTAGTTGCGCCATAATAATGTAGACCAGTGGCGACCCTGTGTGTGTGTGCGTGTGTCTGGTGACGCTGCCCTCAGCGTTGCTTGCGAAGGATCTTCTATTATACACTTAGAAACTTGCACAGCCTATATGGGCATGATCATTATTTGCGTGCAGTGAGATCCTAGAGGGCGCAGTGGAATTATCATTCAGGATATCCTCAAAGGTAAGTACTCTATGCCAGTAATGTTTATATAGAATTGTCAGTGTATTTCAAGTGCATTTTTGGGGGAGTGTAATATTGTTGATAACCGTGTGAGTTTTGTCAGTTTACCGCATCAATTGCTGACGGATCATTATAGCGAGTTATGACCTTCACGCCGACGGTAATAGACGGCTGTAAACTGCCCCGTTCACCATACATCACTTATAAAGATGACGAATGAAAAAATCCGTGTTGTAACGATCATGTGGAGGATTATCAAACCTTTTGAGAATATAGTAATTGTCAACCAGCAACAGCCTTCACCCGGCCCCGTGCAACCGGGGAGGAATCTCACTCTCTCTACGGTGGGCGATCCACTGCTCCACCACCAGAATTTCGACTATCTTGAATTTTTTCTTAATTTCCTTCCTCCATGCAAGTGATTTGGACGGGATTTTCCTGGTAGGATCTTGTCTCGTGCAGCGTTGCCAAGGTCTGCGTGCAGCTTGACTGGTTTTCGTGCAGCGTTACCAACAGTTGCAAGTTTTGTTGGAGGAAGAATTTGTGGCGGACATACACTTGGGCCTCAACTGGGCTCTGGCCTGCATGATTACTAGGGAGTGAGGCTGCGACTAGAGACACGATCACCCCAGGTGTCATCCATAATTTCTCATTAACATTGATGACAGCGCCTCTCGTATCATCTTGGTCCAAATTTCTGGTGTTTAAATAGCCCTCTCTCTGTCCAGTGTGTGTTGAAGCGGGAGCCACCATGTTGAAATCAACACTTTCATTGCTTAATTTAATTACCATATAATTCTGTATTTTATGTGTACCTTCATAATGTCATTCGTGGATCAGAGAAGTGTAGTAGAATTTCAATTTAGCATGGAAAACGAAAACAAATTTAGGATAAACAGTAAAAGAAATATGAGCGCTTGCAACTGCAGTTATGAGAGTACAACGCGAAACATTCAGACACAAGAGTTTCTGGCATTTGAAACAGCTTCTTCTTCTTCTTCTTGGTTGAATAAAATGTTGACTTTCGATGCGTAATATACGTTTTATCACAGAGCGTTTTTTATCATAAACGCAAAAACTGTGTTTGGTCACACACATTAAATAAGATGGGGCCGGGGTGGCAGAGATATTTATGTAAATAAACATCACTGGTTGGAGCGACCCGTCTTGGGTGTCTGGTGTGCGTCTTCAATATGACGTGTTATCACTTAGTTTATATATTCTAGCCACGGGGAAATAGAACTGTCCTTTTGACAGCATGTGCGTCGACCCAGATACGAAAAGAATATAGACTTTGCTTATACACGGAAGAACAGAAAACATGAGTCGCCCCTCGCGTGGCCAGCTCCAAGTGTGACATACAAATTAGTGCTCTAGCTATATTCTGAGTCACATAGCTCATTGTTATGCAATAATATACATCCTGCCCTCGCGGAGGTCCTCGGCACCCTTAATAGGCAACGACCACGATGTTGCAACCTTTTCTGTAAGGGTATGACAGCAGTATATAAGCGGAGGAAATATGTAGGAAATGTTGAATAGCCTCGTGTTTTGCTACGCTTTGGATACCGAGGGAATTATTACCTCCTGTTGTGAATTATATGACGATACAAGACATACTATTATTATATTAATATTCTCATCGCGTGTGCCAAAAATGTGAGTCGATACGCTGGATGAACAGGTTTTCTCGGTATAATTAATCAGTATTAAGCATCAGCATGGTTAGGCCGGAATAATGGATCAATATACTCTATCAATATTTGGACTGTGCTTCCTGACTTTACATTACAGTATGTCAACATTATAAATGAATATGCTGGATAATTCTGGCATGATACCATGATGCATAGTGGACGAGGGTAATAGCCGCGGTAGTCATGCTACCAGAACATGAAGGAAGCCCAAATTTATAAACGAGAAAACAAAATTAGACACAACTCCAGTCCATCCTTGACTTAAGTTCATTACATCCAGCAGTCGACCCCACAGACGCATTCATAAATTTGTACATGCTGTTCATTCAAAATGGAATGTTCTCAAATTTAACCTAATATTATAATATATTAACATATTGTGCATATATATATAGGCATAGATTAGGTTAGGTATTTACGTTCTGTTGGCGATTATTTGTATTTGTCGTACGTGGGTGAAGCATTTATAGCGTTGTGGTTCCAACAAAATTCGTCAGTGAAGCACTTGTTCCGGAAGTGTTCGAATGAAATCAGCTGTGAGTTGTGTGTAAACCGTTTTTCATTCATGAACAGGGGGTTTGGCGGATGCATGGAATCACTTTTGGGTCTTTGTTTGGAGGACGGGCTGGAGCCAACATACTTCAAATACAAATAATCGCCAAGAGAACCTAAACATCTAACCTGCGCCTAACTATACATCGAAGTTTAATATATAATAGTATTTATATACGAAAATAAACACAATGCTTTAAAACTGACGAATGTCTCTTGAGGGAGGGCCGGGGCTTTAATGAGCCTGGCCTGAGGACAGGTTGGGGGATTACGTACCTTGTCACTTCCTGAAAATATAGAAAATGAAAAGTTTCGGTACTCCTGGACAATTATCAAACTGTTCAATAGTCCATGACGAACTGAAACGTTCTCCTAACTTTATTTTCAGACGTGTGTGTTTGTGTTGGGAGTGTAATTAGCCCCGTCATTATGACATTTTGTCTGCAAGGGTAAAGAAAGGCTTATCAGTAGGAAGTGCTAAGCTAGTGTGGCTACATAGGCCTTCCCAGACATTAAAAGGATAATCTATATTAGAACAGACCAAAAGTGACTAAGGTGTACACTCACCAACAAGTGGGATGGATATATTCACCTCTTCGTGTATATATTCTTATGGCCTGCGGCATGCTAATATGGTGAAAGCTTAAGCAATACTGTACGGGTCTGGTATACACAATTATTTGGATATGAGTTGATATAATTATAGTTCAGATACCGTGGTAAATAATTTATGTCTCTAAAAGAGTGGGCATAAACATTATTATAACCACAAGACAATAAAGAACTCTTGTGTAAACACTGTCAAGATTACATTCTTGGCTGGCCAACAGGGTACTGGAATTCAGTATGGCGAGACACCCACCACTACTTTGACTAACAGGCCGTTCTCCCGAGCGTTCCCAACGTCACTTAGCTGTTGCGCTAACTTGCCCGAACCTAACCTACCCGAGGACCCCCGAGCAGAACAAGGGACATCACGCACAAAAAAAAAAATGCTAGCGAACCGCTACCATTTTTTGTACATCAGTTTTTTTTTTTTTTTTTTTTTTGCCTTGGGGAAATTATACGTCAAAATGCGAGGTACTATTAAGGAGAACGGGTTGTTAGTCGCAAACACACGCACAATAGCACTATCCTCTCCCCCCTGTCAATATTAAATATACATTTACACACCACAGAAATCACAATTGGGTGATGCATCAAATGAACAAATCCACAAGGGCCGTGACGAGAATTCGAACCTGCGTCCGAGAGCATCCCAGACGCTGCCTTAATCGACTGAGCTACGACATGGTCAACTCTTAAATATACATTCTTCATCAAAGGTCACATCCGTTTATCATCGTGAAGCCTTCAGTGATACCATACATCCTATAAAAGTCAAGATAACGTATCTTCTAAATGTCCGTACTCGCTGACTCTCCGGTTTCATAAGCACTGATAATTATTTATTTTTTTTCTGTGGGGAACGATAGGCATCGTCCGTACGCAGTAGTAGTTGACTTGATCCAGTTTATATTTATTTATTTATTTATTTATTCGTTTTTTTTATTCAGTCGTGAACTCGGTTATCTCATTGAATATCTGTTTCATTTAATCGAATCCTAATCTCCAAATAATTCTCATTAGTTAGTGTGTTGCAGCCATGTTCTTAGTTGTCTTATATGATAATGGGACAGGTGAGTGATGTTTTGGTTTATCAGATTAATATTAACATCAATCAATCTCGCGTTGATCGAGTAATGAGAATTCTCATTACTTCAGTGTACGCGTGTATAGAGAGGTTTGCGGACACTGGCGTCTCGTGGGAAGAAGAGACTTTCCTAAACTTTATTGTTGTTTCCGCCTTAGTTGTTGTTATAGATTCAGCTACTCGGAACAAGTTCCAAGGAGCACGGGCTATGGTGAGCCCGTAGTGGACTTACCTGGCACAGGAGCGGTGCAGTGTCCGCCTTAGTGTTGTTGCTCTGTATTGTACAACCATGTACAAGCGTAAGGGTGCTGCGTGAACATGCTTTCTCTCAACTCACACACTATAATAGCCTCGCATTGCTGAGTAAAAAACATCCAAAGCAAAACTTGTATGACTAAATACATGTGAGTTTTTGCTTCTCCTACCATTCCTTTTTTTATATTATATACTTTATTATGCAAGGCTTACACACAGCTACATAACTAAAGGGTTACAAAATTTGAACATAAAGGGGAAAGCAAAGGGAGTTTGTGAATTTTTAATTCTCAGATGGTTTAAAATGGATGAATACGTCTGTGGTCGGCAACTGCTTGTACGAACATTGCTTGAGGATTGGTGGGTTACTAACGTACATGACTTGATTCAGAGACCCATTGCGGTGGCTTTAGCGTTGAGAATGACAATGGTCAAATTAAAGAAATGACGAACTCTACAGAATATTAGTATGACCATTAGGCTATGAAAGCTCACCGAGTTGCCTTGTACAAAAAATATTTAAACTATTATTATTATTATTATTATTATTATTATTATTATTATTATTATTATTATTATTATTATTATTATTATTATTATTATTATTATTCATATTTTTATTATTATTCATATTTTTATTATTATTATTATTATTATTATTATTATTATATATATTATTATTATTATTATCATTGTCGATCACGGAGAGTAACGAACATATAAATAATAATTATCTTTCCTGACGTGCATTCACACACGCGGGTAATTCATTGAGATTTCATCACATTCTTTTAGTACATTAAATGATGTACAGATGCATATTTATGGAATAATGGGGACAGGAAAAGTGATCGCTGCCAACCATAAGAAGTGCGCGTTGGATGATTATTTTTTTTTTTATACTAGACTTTCTTTAGATTTAAATGTGATTCGGCTCAGTTTCGTTTATAAATATATGCGGTCTGTATTTTGTTCCTTCAATTCTAATTATATAATATACACACGTATTTTTTTTTTGTATAAATTGCTGTTATATTATTGGTTACGTCACTGGCGAATGTATTAGCCAAGTGCATTATTTTTTTTAGGCTAAAGGACATGCTATTTCTGGCTCCCTTGCCAAGAATGATCATGAATTAAGTATTACTCATATAAATACTTTATTTTCGTCTAAGAAAACATTATTCTATAATGTATTTTGTTCTATATACTGGTATATTGCAATGCCATTATCTGCGACGCGATGGCTGATAGACCAATAGGTCTTCATTGGAGGTTTTCCACACTCACCCATCCAGTTACTGGCCGGACTTACCGCTGCTGAGCCTAATTGACACTCCACATCATTGTGCCAGCCAATCAGAAACAGGAGCGCAACAGCTGTGTCCAGCAGAGGCGTACGCAGTCCGCTGCTGTCTGATATTGCATTTGCCGCTGCGATTTCTACGCCATTTATATGAAGTTGTAAACACAAGAGGACGGGCCACGTGGCGCCTGCTTTCCTTTCCGTGTGCTGCTGTAAGAACTATTTAAGTATGAGAACCAAGTAATGACCCTTATAGCGCAACCTTACACCTGCTATCAGCAGCACGAAGCACTATACAGTAAGATATCCGTCTTTTTGTTTCCTAGTTAATTTGTGTTGCAGAGTTATTTCACTTCAAAATATTCCATGTTGCAATTAATAAAGGTTTACCGGTTATAAATCGAACGTTGACTTATTAGTGGTATGGTAAGAAAATCGTAAACACTTCAGCAACCCTAATCTATCCTAACCTATCCTAACCTGTAATGACTTAACCTTCCTCAGCCTTAGCTAACATTCCCTAACCCAGCTCATCTAACCCATCATAACCGAACCCAAGTCAATTTAACTTTAACCTAACCAGGGCCTATGTGGAAACCGTTATTTTACATAGAAAATTATATCTATAAATTCGTATGTTAAATACTGACTAGCAGGGTTGTAATTTCTACTTGTCCTGACAAGTGCATAGCGGTAGACAGGAGCTTGCAAGTGCATAGCCATTCACAGGAGATTGCAAGTGCATAGCCGTCGACAGGAACTTGCAAGTGCATAGCCGTCGACAGGAACTTGCAAGTGCATAGCCGTGGACAGGAGCTTGCAAGTGCATAGCCGTCGACAGGAACTTGCAAATGCATAGCAGTTGACAGGAACTTGCAAGTGCATATCCATTTGCAGGAGCTTGAGGGGCAGTATCGGAGGCACATGAAGGCATTCCAGTTCTAAATATATCAACGGAAGGCTCAAATGAAGTGAACTTTAGACGAGGTGTTTGGAGTCCAGATGAGGCATTTGAACTTTAGGAAAGATGTTTGATCTTCAAAAGGAGTTTTCGAAATTTTGAAGGAGTTTAAATCCTGTCGTTAGTCGCAGTTGCTCGTCACTACTCGACAGTTCGTTGTCGACAGGGTAAAATAGATTCTGCGACGGAGGGTATCAGGCAAATAGGCTTGCTTGATGTCAGGAATCTAAATGTTTCAAGTAGAGCGATATTGATCACTTTGTACATAAGATGATTCGCTAACGAATTTCAAAACTTCAAATAACACAAGCTATTTTAGGCTAACTTGACCCCCAGCCTAGCCTAACCTAATCTAACTTAGGCTAACCCAATCTAACCTAACTAGATCCAGCCTAGGCTAACATAATCTAAACTAATATAACCCAACCCAATTTAGTCTAACGATATATATACAGTTTTATACCATCAGAAAAGGAGCTTTGTGCGACGTACCTCCGTACGCTTTGACCGTTACCCAAAATAGCAACAGTGATAACGATACCGTAGATGTCTTACGGTTTAAAAATAGCGGACATTGTTATCATAGCCTGCCCGCAGTTATCTCTGAGACATATATAATTTTTTTTTTGTATCAAGTTCGTGAGTGATTCTATTTGTTTCGTGAGTGGGGGTGGTCTATTAGTTTCGTGAGTAAGTGTGTTAGTTTTGTGAAAGGTTCTGGAGGTGCTAAGGCGTCTTAGACTAGTGTTCGCTCCTTGCCTTCTAAGATCTGTACGCGGGTGGCCAGTACATAGCCGAGGAATTAATAAAATATATTTTGTATTGCTTAACCCAACACATTGTATCCCGTGCTCGGAAATGATACAGAACCATTGGCGTGTATTCTGTAGATGTGTACTCAAGAACTGTACTGGAAAGGTGTGTACTCTAGATGTGTACTCGAGAGGTGTGGTTTGCTACTGAGCCTCCTGAAATCTTTGGGAGGAAGAGGAGGGTATGGAAAGGTGATTATCACGTGAAAGTGCAAAACCAGTATTTTAACATTTAAATGGGATAGGACCAAGAGCTGGGATGTGAGGACGCAGTGAAGTAACAGTACTAATTAACCACTTGGACCATTGGGGTCGAACGCCGGCCCTGTAAAAAAAAACCAGGCTTGTTGCTCTGCCGACCAGTCTAAATCGATGTCTTTTAAGAAGATAATGTATTGGATGTTGACAAATTAAAGATCTAAGCCAGGAGCTTGCATTGTACGAATAATGCTGTGTCAAGTTGCAACCTCCCAGAGACGCGGCTTCTTCCAGTCAGGTCATTTCGTACCCAAGTGGTTCATCAACGGAAATTTGTTTAAATTTAAATTTAAATTACCCCTAGCCTAGCCTAAACCAACCCTCCCTAATCTAACCTAATGCAAATCAGCCTAACCTAACGATACATATACATAAGATTTTAACAATTAGAAAACGTGGTATATGGCTACGCTTTTTTACTGTAACCCATTTTTCTTGAAATCGTGGCGACATATTGCCAGAGTTAGGTTAAACATGTCGCCGTTTTACAGCTGCGGAAACCACCCGTCATCCTGTATATTGTGTAACTGACATTCACCAGAACACATTAGGAAAAAAGTGTACACTTCACAGCTTTCCTAGCCAAGTCTCGGTGTGTTTATGTTCACTGGTTGGAGTTGTGTACCAGGGGCGCTTGCCGTTGTTCAACTTTTTGTAGTTGTGCACTGTTTGGGATTGTACATCGTCAGTTGTATGCTATTTGAAGTTGTACACTAGAACTAGTTGTTCACTAGAACTGGAACGTGGTGGTGGTGGTGTTAGGAGTTCAGTATTATAGTTAACTATAGGCCCTTGTTGATCCTCTTCTCTTTGTCTTCCGCTGAAGTTATCATATTCTTGTGCCTTCTTTACCGGATGAAGGGGGCGGGAGGCAATAGGGATAAAGGAATGAGAGAGAGGCTGGGAAGGGAGGATGACAAGGAAGATATGAGGCTAGGGTGATCATACCAGGGTGTTTTCCCCATGATGTACTTCCATAATGATATCACATTCGCGTGATTGTATTTTAGTATTCTTTTCTTTATTATATACCCCATTCCCCTCCCATGGGCAGTGGTGGAAAGGCTTATAGAGAGGCATATCATCGGTTGATGTCTCAGTGAGAACATCAGTAGGAGTCTAGGGCGCTTGTTTAAGTTTACTGAATGAGAAGGAGGATCCATAAGGAGATTGAACCCTCCATATGGATCCTAATGATTTTACCTATGGGGTACTGTCGACAGGCAGGCAGACCTCCTCCCCCCTTCCGTTGTTACTAAACGATTCATTAGCTACGAAAATAGACTAATGGAGCTAAATCTTACAATCTTACAGGATAGAAGGAACAGAGGGAATATGATCACATCATACAAGATACTGAGGGGGAAGGGATAAGGTCGACAAGGATAGCCTGTTCAGATTGTGAGAATCCAGCAGGCGAAGAGGACACAGGTGGAAGCTGGAGACGCAAACAAGCCGGAGGGACGTGAGAAGGTACTCGTACCCTGTTCGGGTATTAACAAGTGGCATGATCTAAAAGAGGAAGTTGTGTAAGCCACCTCCACCCACAACTCTTTAATTAAGGCCCGATTCGACAAAGAACTTGAAAGTCAGAGTAGTTACGCGGACACGCAACAAGGCTGGTAGGCTTCAACCTTCCAGACCATCTCCTGTACTCCCCACAGCAAAAGTCCGTCTGGACCAGGAGCCTTTGTCACTACCACTTCCAACAAATTCCTTGTGGTGAGCTCGTAACATTGACATTTCAACCGGGTTATGAGGCTTAATTAACACCAAACCCCCATCACATGCTTTCTTACCTCACCACGGATGATCTCCCTCTGGTGGTGCCTGATTTAACCCCCCTTCTCTTAGTTCAGGAACTTCTGCTAGCTCTATTGTGAAGACTTCCTAGGATCTCGTGTGTGTGTGTGTGTGTGTGTGTGTGTGTGTGTGTGTGTGTGTGTGTGTGTGTGCGTGTGTGTGTGTGTATGTGTTTACTATTTGTATCTGAAGGCTCGAGTTGTTTGTTAGCTCTTGGACTCCGTGTCTCTGTCGGTTGTCTAATGTACTGACTCCCGACTTATTTTTCCTGTATCAGCAGGCCGTATCAGCTGTCTAACTCCAGATCCCTATATACTGCTAGGTGAACCGAAGCATCAGGCGGAAGAAACATCAGGTTAGCCCATTTGTTTCTGCCTCGACCGGGAATCGAACCCGGGGGGGCCCTCAGGACTACGACCCTCCCCCCCCCCTCCCTCGCTGTGAGTGTGAGGGTGCTGACACTTGCACTCTCCGAAGCGCAGGTTTGCGTGCACTGGAGAGTGTGTCTGGGTGTTTGTGGGGGAGGGAGAGGGAGGGAGGGAGAGAGAGGCAAGGAGTGAGGGAGGAAGGGAGTGAGGCATGTAAAGAATTATTCAGACCATTGTTCAATGTCTCGTGTTTATGTACAACCAAAACCCACACACACACACACACACACACACGCAAGAGCGCTACCCCAAACAATAACAAAGTCATCACTAAACATCAACAGTAGTCAATATAAGCCATTTTATTTTTATTTTGAGGGATTTTTTTTACATGACTTTGTTTAATAAGATTCAGTGCAATTAACCTGGTAATTCACCGGTGATATAAGGCTCTTGGATACACTTGTCACTGATACACAGTGCGGTATAAGGCCCTTATACACACACTCATTGATCCTCACCTCAAGCGTCTGAAAGCGAAGCGTGTCAATGGAACATAACGTTAATTCCTCTGGCAATCGTGGCTCTCTGATTGACTTCAGTCATATCTGGATAGAGGGACAGCTGGGTACAGGCATAGCTGGCCACAGGCATAGCTGGCCACAGGGATAGCTGGCCACAGGCATAGCTGGCCACAGGGATAGCTGGCCACAGGCATAGCTGGCCACAGGGATAGCTGGCCACAGGGATAGCTGGCCACAGGGATAGCTGGCCACAGGGATAGCTGGGCACAGGCATAGCTGGCCACAGGGATAGCTGGGCACAGGCATAGCTGGCCACAGGGATAGCTGGCCACAGGCATAGCTGGCCACAGGGATAGCTGGGCACAGGGATAGCTGGCCACAGGGATAGGCGTGTCAGAGCCAGTCATCCACAAGAAGCGGGAGGGACAGTGGATATTTTAACATCAGTTACGCTGCTGGAGAACCAAATGTTGGCTGGACTTGAACCTCCTTCATGACGAAGGAGGAAAGTTATACTGTACGCGTATACATTAACTTTATAAATAGATTCTGGATACAAGAGCCAGCTTGTGTCTTGTCAAATGTGGACCCCACCACGAGGCTGGCTTTGAGGCTGTGTACTTGTTCTTCTGTTTGTTCTCACTGGTGCCCTCAGGACTCTGTCTCTGTCTGTCTGTCTGTCTCTTCCCTTCCACGGTATTCAGTTTTCCTGAAGTGGTAGCCGCCAGTAACATCCTCTTGTAGATAAGATGTGTGCACTCCGGCATGCTTGTCAACAAGTCTCTCGGACCATGCGACGAGTGGGGATATCCTGTGTGTGTGTGTGTGTGTGTGTGTGTGTGTGTGTGTGTGTGTGTGCTTGCTTTGCAAGCCTGAGTTGTCATGGTCTTCTCTCTGTATCATACCTTTATTGTAGACGTGTGTGTGTGTGTGTGTACTCACCTAGTTGTGCTTGCGGCGGTTGAGCTTTAGCTCTTTGGTCCCGCCCCTCAACCGTCAATCAACAGGTGTACAGGTTCCTGAGCCTATTGGGCTTTATCATATCTACACTTGAAACTGTGTATGGAGTCAGCCTCCACCACATCACTGCCTAATGAATTCCATTTGTCAACCACTCTGACACTAAAAAAGTTCTTTCTAATATCTCTGTGGCTCATTTGGGCACTCAGTTTCCACCTGTGTCTCCTAGTGCGTGTGTCCCTTGTGTTAAATAGCCTGTCTTTATCTATCCTATCAATTCCCTTACAAATCTTGAATGTGGTGATCATGTCCCCCCTAACTCTTCTGTCTTCCAGCGAAGTGAGGTTTAATTCCCGTAGTCTCTCCTCGTAGCTCATACCTCTCAGCTCGGGTACTAGTCTGGTGGCAAACCTTTGAACCTTTTCCAGTTTAGTCTTATGCTTGACTAGATATGGACTCCATGCTGGGGCTGTGTGTGTGTGTGTGTGTGTGTGTGTGTGTGTGTGTGTGTGTGTGTGTGTGTGTGTGTGTGTGTGTGTGTGTGTGTGTGTGTGTGTGTGTGGCATTCGAGGGGGACCTGTGTTGCATGAGTTATTTCGTTGTTTCGTAACCGTGTTTGTCCCTTGTTCTAAGTACTGGTGTCTTAGTATTTTCTTGTTTGTTTTTGCGGATTGCGTAAGCGTGACGTGTGTGTGTGTGTGTGTGTGTGTGTGTGTGTGTGTGTGTGTGTGTGTGTGTGTGTGTGTGTGTGTGTGTGTGTGTGTGTAAATTTGGTGCGTGTTTCGTTACTTGTAGACAAGCACCTTGAGGTGCATGTCTTGGGAGGGGTGGTGTTGGGTGTTAGCTCAGAAGCCCCGGTCTTGTGAATATTATGACTAGTTTTGAGTGGTAAATATATATATTCCATGTCATTTATCAGGGGGTTTGTGTGTGAAGGAGGTAGTGAGTTATTGTGAGTGATAGTGAGCGAGGGAGGGGGGGGGGAGGATAGTGATGGTGAAGCAGACGAAGGTGACATTGCTGGTAACGCAAGCTTCCAGGAGTAGTTACAAAAACGTTATTACCCAGTGACATTTTTCACCATCTTTTCTTCCCAGTTTCCCGGCCCCGAATCACCTTCTGTGGTTGAGTGTTCAATAAACCCTTGAACTATATGTTTAACACTTCTCTAACCCTGTCCATGGAGGACAGAAGAGAATGTATATATGCTGGTTAGCATTGTAAATGTGTGGCCACGTCTGTGGTAGAAAATAATAATAATAAAAAAAAAAAGTTTCCCGACCGAGCCTGGCCCAAGCCTGGCCGAACATGGCCCAAGCCTATTGGGCTCTGTCACGCCTACATTTAAAACACCGCATAGAGCCTTATCATCGCTGTATTCCCGAGTGCATTCAATTAGCTCCTTCTGCTCACACTGAACAAAATATTAATAATATCTCTATGGCTCCTTGGGGATAATTAACGTATAAACGTGGCACTGTTTGGCACTCGACCCCCCCCCCCTCCCCTCCTACCCACCTCTCCACAGTTCCTTTTGAAATTATTTACCCCGGGCTTTCTCTCTTGCTGCCACTCCGTCAAAAACACAACGGTATTACTAACCATGCACGGCCGGTGCATGGTTAACACCCCTCGGAGAGATAGAAGGGGGGAGGAGGGGAGTGGGGGTGGCCGTCTTAAAGATTCCTCCCCCCTCCCCCCCCCCCCCACCAACGGAAACAATTATCTGGACTGACCGCGGCCCCCGTGCTGATAATACAATATTTTTCAAACGTTTAAATACTTAAAATTGTCAGATTATCTTAAAGCGTAGGAAGCCAGTCCACGATACGAGGCCCCCGGCCGTCACTCAAGATGCAGCGCTTAGCGGTCTTCCTCTCTTGGATTGACCTCTCCCTCTCTCTCGACCCCTAACCCCCCTCCCTTTCCCCCCTACACTATACAAAGGGTAGCCTTGCTTCGTGATGCTAAGGCAGCCCCCTATACGTAGCCACTGTGGTAAGTAATCTCTACTCAAACGCATTTTGTATGCCGTTGGAGGATATATCTATATATATACTAGAGTGAATAGAGTCACTCTAAAGCTCTAGGGACCTTTCTTACAGGTGTGAAGGCTCTATGGTAACTGGAATTATGTGGTGTGGGAGATCATGTGCCCCAGTTCCTGCTCACAGAGTTTGCACCTGGAGTGATCAGGATTGGGAGAGCCGTCACCTGTAGCCACCTGTTACAGGTATAACAGTAGCCACCTGTCACAGGTATAACGGTAGCCATCTGTTACAGGTATAACGGTAGCCACCTGTCACAGGTATAACGGTAGCCACCTGTTACAGGTATAACGGTAGCCACCTGTCACAGGTATAACGGTAGCCACCTGTCACAGGTATAACGGTAGCCACCTGTCACAGGTATAACGGTAGCCACCTGTTACAGGTATAACGGTAGCCACCTGTCACAGGTATAACGGTAGCCACCTGTTACAGGTATAACGGTAGCCACCTGTTACAGGTATAACGGTAGCCACCTGTTACAGGTATAACAGTAGCCACCTGTCACAGGTATAACGGTAGCCACCTGTCACAGGTATAACGGTAGCCACCTGTTACAGGTATAACGGTAGCCACCTGTCACAGGTATAACGGTAGCCACCTGTTACAGGTATAACGGTAGCCACCTGTCACAGGTATAACGGTAGCCACCTGTCACGGGTATAACGGTAACCACCTGCCACAGGTATAACAGTAGCCACCTGTCACAGGTATAACAGTAGCCACCTGTCACAGGTATAACGGTAGCCACCTGTTACAGGTATAACGGTAGCCACCTGTCACAGGTATAACGGTAGTCACCTGTCACAGGTATAACAGTAGCCACCTGTCACGGGTATAACGGTAGCCACCTGTTACAGGTATAACGGTAGCCACCTGTCACGGGTATAACGGTAACCACCTGCCTCAGGCAACACTAGCCACCTGCCACAGGTGTCAGATATATACAAATTATAACCAAGGAACTCGGATTGAGTCCCCCGGGCGGGGCAGAAATGGTTGGGCAGGGTGTCCATTCACCTGATGCATCTGCTCTCCCAGTTAAAAAAAAATGTACCCCGTGATTTAGACGACTGTTGTGGGGCGCATCCTGCAGAAGGTCAGTAGTTGGCCTAGTGTGGAGGGACCTCAATAAGCCTAAACGCAGGCTTTCTGTCCCCCGTCAACCGGAATTAAACGTGTATATTGCAACGGTTAACGTGTTTATAAACGTGTATAATGTCAACATTGACTCCGTCTCCGCCCGTCTTGGCCCGTCTTCGCTCGCATCCTTCTTTCCGCGAAATCGGCCGCCGTGACGTCACAATGGCGGTAAAGTTGAGTTTTTATGTGGCCCTTTGCCCTTATGCAGTTCGTTCACGGTTTCCTTCCGAGCCGTGGGGGAGGATAGATAGATGTCGCAGTTGTGACAAGATGAGACGTCGGGCTCCCTTGCGGGTGGCCTGATCAACCCGAATGGGTCTGCTGCGCCAGCGGAGTCCCATGCAACAGACTGGTTGACCTGACCTTCAAACTATGCCGCCCTGGTCAGAGACCGGGCCGTGGTAGGTTGATCCTCGGTACTATACACCGACTATCCCCCCTAACCTTCTGTTGTTACTTGTCGATCTCTGATGACTATCCCTTGTCTCCGACTATCCCGGGGAGTGAGAGGGGGGAGAGTGAGAGGGAGCGACAGGGCACTCACACCACAGACACTCTGAGTGTGTGTTCCTGTCACTCAGACGCTGACTGACGCTGTCAAAACATGTGATATAAACAGCATTTGTTCTCGTAGCCCATGAGGTACCGTGAACCACGACATGAACTGATGAACAGGTCATTGTTCTTCATGAACAGTAATGTATGGAACAGCTATTTGTTGGGTGTATAATGTGTGTGGAAGAGTTGTGTGTTACGTGGATAAGGTATAGAACAGCGGTGTATTAGGTGTATAATGTACGGAAGAGCTGTGTATAATGTATAATACTGACATTAACCAGAATAATGTGTTTATGCATTACGATGAAGAATAGCAAAATATTATTATACAAAATGTTTGTTCACTCTGAAGGCTAGGGAGGTGTGTGTGTGTGTGTGTGTGTGTGTGTGTGTGTGTGTGCGTGTGTGTGTGTGACCGGACGTTTAAACCTAAGAAGCAACAGGTGTGTCCCAGGTGATTTATCCTGTGTTGGGACCTGTCGTCTCTCTCTCTCTCTCTCTCTCTCTCTCTCTCTCTCTCTCTCTCTCTCTCTCTCTCTCTCTCTCTCTCTCTCTCCTGTGTACTCACCTTATGGCCCGGTGGATCAAGCTCCATCTCCTGGGCCCCGAGGTTTCAGCTGTCAAGATCACCTTCTCCATTCAATTCACTCTGATTGTTCCTTACTCTCTCATACTGAAGACACGTTCCCCCCACACGCCTAGGTGCGCCTCCTAGAAGCAGCTATAGCTCTAGGACCCCGCCTTTCCAGCCGTTGTGTGTGTGAGAGAGAGAGAGAGAGAGAGAGAGAGAGAGAGAGAGAGAGAGAGAGAGAGCGGGACAGAGTTTCCGGTAAAACAGTGACCACCACACTCACACTGATAACCAACAACCTTCACACTACCACACACTTATTATAGAACACACTTGTGCTTTATTTAATAATAATGCTAATACCTACATATAAACTATTGCTGCAATTGGAAGCCATCTTGCGTCTTGTTGATGCTCAAGCCATGAGCCCTAGGGTGTAGCTGGCTCTCTAAACTGGCATCTGGGTGTCAAAGGTGGCACTCTAAACTGGCATCTGGGTGTCAAAGGTGGCACTCTAAACTGGCATCTGGGTGTCAAAGGTGGCACTCTAAGCTGGCATCTGAGTGTCAAAGGTGGCACTCTAAACTGGCATCTGAGTGTCAAAGGTGGCACTCTAAGCTGGCATCTGAGTGTCAAAGGTGGCACTCTAAACTGGCATCTGAGTGTCAAAGGTGGCACTCTAAACTGGCATCTGAGTGTCAAAGGTGGCACTCTAAACTGGCATCTGAGTGTCAAAGGTGGCACTCTAAACTGGCATCTGAGTGTCAAAGGTGGCACTCTAAGCTGGCATCTGAGTGTCAAAGGTGGCACTCTAAGCTGGCATCTGAGTGTCAAAGGTGGCACTCTAAACTGGCATCTGAGTGTCAAAGGTGGCACTCTAAACTGGCATCTGAGTGTCAAAGGTGGCACTCTAAACTGGCATCTGAGTGTCAAAGGTGGCACTCTAAACTGGCATCTGAGTGTCAAAGGTGGCACTCTAAGCTGGCATCTGAGTGTCAAAGGTGGCTCTCTAAGCTGGCATCTGAGTGTCAAAGGTGGCTCTCTAAGCTGGCATCTGAGTGCCAAAGCTGGCTCTCTAAGCTGGCATCTGAGTGTCAAAGCTGGCTCTCTAAGCTGGCATCTGAGTGCCAAAGCTGGCTCTCTAAGCTGGCATCCGAGATGATACTAGCTGTCAAAGCTTGGATCTGATAGCTATAGCTGGTTTTCAAAGCTTAAATATAAAGTCAGAATAAGCCCCGGTACCCTAGATGGGTTTTCAAAGCTAAATATCCTCGCAGCCCGCTCTTTGACCTGGCTGACGGTGCGGTCAACCAGGCTGTTAGACGCCGCTGGGTGCAGTCTGGCGCCAGAATCACAGCTTGGTTGATCAGCTGAAGGAGTCGGTCAGGGAGACGTGATAGGCTTCACAGGCCACGTTGACGAGAAGGGGCAAATAGGCCTCCCTCGAGGGACGGAGCTAGGGAACAGTGCCCCCTCAGATGAGGCGGGGTAGGGGGGGGTGTTGTTGGAGGGGGGGGTGGTTGAGGGGGGGGGGTGAAGAGTGCCATCAAGGAGTTTGGCAATTCTCCTTCACCACGTCCTTATACCTCCAGCTCCTTGTCCTCATATCCCAGCTCCTTGTCCTCATATCCCAGCTCCTTGTCCTCATATCCCAGCTCCTTGTCCTCATATCCCAGCTCCTTGTCCTCATATCCCTAGCTCCTTGTTCTCATATCCCCAGCTCCTTGTCCTTATATCCCAGCTCCTTGTCCTCATATCCCAGCTCTTTGTCCTTATATCCCAGCTCCTTGTCCTCATACCCCCAGCTCCTTGTCCTCATATCCCAGCTCCTTGTCCTCATATCCCAGCTCCTTGTCCTCATATCCCAGCTCCTTGTCCTCATATCCCAGCTCCTTGTCCTCATATCCCAGCTCCTTGTCCTCATATCCCAGCTATTTGTCCTCATACCCCCAGCTCCTTGTCCTCATATCCCAGCTCCTTGTCCTCATATCCCAGCTCCTTGTCCTCATATCCCAGCTCCTTGTCCTCATTTCCCTAGCTCCTTGTTCTCATATCCCCAGCTCCTTGTCCTCATACCCCAGCTCCTTGTCCTCATATCCCAGCTCCTTGTCCTCATATCCCAGCTCCTTGTTCTCATATCCCCAGCTCCTTGTCCTCATACCCCAGCTCCTTGTCCTCATATCCCAGCTCCTTGTCCTCATATCCCAGCTCCTTGTCCTCATATCCCAGCTCCTTGTCCTCATATCCCTTCCAAGCACTATAAAAGGCCTACTAACTACCCTGAGCCGTTTACCTTACAGCTCCGTGAACCAGGCCGTTGTAGCCGGTTCCCGCTGGCTGACGATGTCTTTGGAGTCCTCACAGACTAAACATAGGTGATTACAGCTTAATGATGAGATCGTGACACCAGAACGAAGTTGTTCTCTACATTACTATAGTTAGTAAAGCTTACCTTAACAACCACAGGCGCTCGTGGACGTTGTCAGCAGTCGAAGGGTTAAGCAGCAATTCGCCGCCCTGATAGGACGATCTTCTTTAAGGACTATAGCTCGTCCGGCGAAGAGGATGAAGTAAAATTTTGTTTTCGTCTATTTTCTCATCAGTCTTCCCTCTGCTTATTGTAGGAACATCCAAGACTCCCTTTCCCCCTTCGTTCGAAACATCTGTCTTGGCTAGAGACACCAATTTGGATGTGACGAACGTCATCTTAAGCCTGGAGAGAGAGAGAGAAGTAGAAAGGTGTGGCGGGAGGTCATGCCCCTCCCTCAGGTCAGGAGGGAATGACTTCAGGCTTGAGGGGGGGAAGTTGACATCATTAGCATTTCTTGTGACCAAGAGACAGACGGCGTGTTGTACCTCGGACGTGAGCTGCTCCCACCATTACGGCGCGCCCTGCCTCTTGTGTGTGAGGCAAGAGAGCTTCATCCAAGCTTGACCTGCCTCTCTGTATATACCATGTTGCTGGAATTGTTCCACTCCCTGCTTTCAAATTATGTTACAAAAAAAAAATTATATTTGTATATATTGATTCCTTCGGCTGCGGTTTCGAGTCACTTAAGTGCTCCAGTTGACTTTCTCATTGGTATATATATATATATATATATATATATATATATATATATATATATATATATATATATATATATATATATATTTTATATATATATATATATATATATATATATATATATTTTATATATATATATATATATATATATATATATATATATATATATATATATATATATATATATATATATTTTATATATATATATATATATATATATATATATATATATATATATATATATATATATATATATATATATATATATATATATTACTCCAAGCTTGTACTAAAGAGGCACCCTTCTTGAGCCCGGATGGGCACATGTATAAGCAAGTAGATGGGGTCGCCATGGGTTCTCCCCTAGGTGTCCTGTTTGCAAACTTCTACATGGGTACCATCGAGCAAAAAGTCTTAGTCGACATGAACTTGAAACCGGCCATATACTGCAGGTATGTTGACAACATTTTTACACAGGTACCTGATGTCAGACATCTGCAGGAGCTGAAGGAGGCATTTGAGCAGAGTTCCGTGCTGCGTTTCACTTACGAGATGGAAAAGGATGGGAAGCTGC
>NC_091173.1:9402912-9422912 GCF_040958095.1 Procambarus clarkii
ACACTGGTCTTTCACGTCGTAACCGTTACGACGTTAGAGGAGAGAACAGAGGGGAATATGATACCTACATACAAGATCTTGAGAGGAACGGACAACGTGGATAAAAGAAGCCTTGAGGTTATCTTGAGATGATTTCGGGGCTTTTTTTTTTTTTAGTGTCCCCGCGGCCCGGTCCTCGACCAGGCCTCCACCCCCAGGAAGCAGCCCGTGACAGCTGACTAACACCCAGGTACCTATTTTACTGCTAGGTAACAGGGGCATAGGGTGAAAGAAACTCTGCCCATTGTTTCTCGCCGGCGCCTGGGATCGAACCCAGGACCACAGGATCACAAGTGCCGCGTGCTGTCCGCTCGGCCGACCGGCTCCCTTTTTAAATTTTTGAAATGACTCCTGCGACGGCGCTGGTACCAAGCGTATTGGCGTTTGTCTTTCCATTGGACAATTTTTCAGCATCGTGGAGAGGAAGGGGGGACCTGCTGCATGGGTAACAGCTTCTCCTCCATATCTTTGCGCCCTGGAGAGGACTCTCCAGGCCTCAACAACTCGACCGTAACTCCAGTCTCCCGTGACTGCTGGATGCCGACATTGAAATTAAAAAGAGGTTGAAGAAGGGGACATCAATGGGAGCTGGACATGGACTTGAGGGTACCCGAGTCCGAGATACAAGGAAGTTCTCGTTCACTGAGTGCGGCTAGGAAGGAAGAGGATGATGATAGACCCGTTCCCTCCATAACTTTAAGAACAAATATGATGAAAAGGTTCATGTTAAGAGGTAATTAGCGGGCCAGGTATATACGACACTGAGGCCGGGCATGGGGAGTTTTACCTCCCTCGAAGTCACTAATAGGTAAACACACACACACAGCATCAACACAACATCAACATGGGTTCAGGGATGGCAAGTCCTGCCTCACAGGGTTAATTGATTTCTACGACCAGGCAACAAAAATCAGGCAAGAAAGAGAGGAATGGGCAGACTGCATATTTTTGGATTGCCAGAAACCTTTGATACAGTACCACACAAGAGGCTAGTGAAAAAGCTGGAGATGCAGGCTGGAGTGAAAGGGAAGGTACTCTATTGGATACAGGAGTACCTAAGCAACAGAAGACAACGAGTCACTGTGAGGGGTGAGGTCTCAGATTGGCGGGACGTTACGAGTGGAGTCCCGCAGGGGTCAGTCCTTGGACCTATACTGTTTCTGACATATGTAAATGATCTCCCGGAGGGTATAGACTCGTTTCTCTCAATCTGATGACGCAAAAATTATGAGGAGGATTGAAACAGAAGAGGATAGTAGGAGGCTACAAGATGACCTAGACAGATTGAATGAATGGTCCAACAAATGGCTGCTCAAGTTCAACCCAAGTAAATGCAAAGTAATGAAACTAGGCAGCGGAAACAGAAGGCCAGACACAGGATACAGAATGGGAGATGAAGTACTTCATGAAACGGACAGAGAGAAAGATCTAGGAGTTTATATCACACCAAACCTGTCTCCTGAAGCCCACATAAAAAGAATTACGTCTGCGACATATGCGAGGCTGGCTAACATCAGAACAGCATTCAGGAACCTGTGTAAGGAATCATTCAGACTCTTGAATACCACATATGTAAGACCAATCGTGAAATATGCGGCCCCAGCATGGAGCCCGTACCTTGTCAAGCACAAGACGCAGCTGGAAAAAGTTCAGAGGTATGCCACTAGATTAGTCCCGGAGCTATGAGGCATGAGTTACGAGGAAAGGCTACGAGAGATGCACCTTACGACACTGGAAGACAAAATAGTAAGGCGAGACATGATCACTACCTACAAAATCCTTAGGGGTATTGACAGGGTAGACAAGAATAAACTATTGAACACTTGTGGTACGCGAACAAGGGGACACAGGTGGAAATTGAGTACCCAAATGAGCTACAGGGATGTTAGAAAGAACTTTTTCAGTGTCAGAGTAGTTAACAGATGGAATGCATTAGGCAGTGATGTGGTGGAGGCTGACTCCATACACAGTTTTAAATGTAGATATGATAGAGCCCAGTAGGCTCAGGAATCTGTACACCAGTTGATTGACAGTTGAGAGGCGGGACCAAAAAGCCAAAGCTCAACCCCCGCAAGCACAATTAGATGAGTACACACACACTCTCTCACACACATTTCACAATGGTGTTTGTCATGAGGGAGTTATATATAGCGTGTAGATGATGCCATTGGTCACATTCGTGCGGTGTTCTTGGTCTGGGATGACGTCACCAGCCCGTCCTCCTAAGGTTTCGCAACGTCAAGAAACTGTCGCTACTAAAGTGGCCTTATCCTAACCTACCAGAGGACCCAAAACGGAAAACGGGACAGTGTGTCAACTTCGCGAGCCGCTACCTTTTTCTAGTACGACGATTTTAACCCTCAGTGAGAGTATACGTTAAAATACGACGCTCTATTAGGAGGACCTTCAGGGTCTTGCGCATGTGCTAGTGTCTCTGGGGCCTTACAACCAGCTGCTCCGGGTAGATGGGACTCGATACCCTGGGAAGGCAGCTCATCTAAGGGAAGGAAAACCTCTGATCTCAAACCTCCGCTGCCTCGCGGCCATACCCACTTTTGGGAAAGGTTTCAGGAGTCGACCTGGAGGAAAAATCCGGAGCTGAAGCCCCCTAAGACAGATCGTTGTCGACTTTAACCTCATCCTGGCAGCTCCTGCGACGGTGCTGGAATCAAGCGAATTGGCGTCTGCCTTTCCATTGGACAATGTCAGCATCGAAGAGAGTGGGGAGGACCTGCTGCATGGGTAACAGCTTCTCTTCCTCCATGTCGACCTACCCAGGCTTTGCGCCCTGGAGAGGACAGTCCAGCCTCAGTCTCCCGGGGCTGCAAGATACCTACTACTCTTAGGAGGACGGGTAGCTTTCTCTACCCTATGTCATCTGCTCCCGGGTGTCATATAGTGACTAGGGTGTCATATAGTGGCTAGGGTGTCATATAGTGGCCAAGGGGGGGGGGGGGGGTGTTATATAGTCTCTACGGCTCTGAGTAATGTTAACTGCTCAGTACGCGAGAAATGTGTTTATAAACATCAGCGTATGCATATATATATATATTGCACTAAAGTATGCATTTATGTATATCCGCGTACACTGGGATACTTGTAAACACTTAACAGTGGCTCACCAGGTGCCACACACACACACACACACACACACACACACAATGTAAATGATCTTCCAGAGGGTATAGAATCGTTTCTCTCAATGTTTGCCGATGATGGAAAAATTATGAGGAGGATTGAAACTGAGGACGATAGTAGGAGGCTACAAGATGACCTAGACAGACTGAGTGAATGGTCCAACAAATGGCTGTTGAAGTTCAACCCGAGTAAATGCAAAGTAATGAAACTAGGTGGTGGAAATAGGAGGCCAAACACAGGATACAGAATAGGAGATGAAGTACTTAATGAAACGAACAGAGAGAAAGATCTAGGAGTTGATATCACACCAAACCTGTCTCCTGAAGCCCACATAAAAAGAATAACGTCTGCGGCATATGCGAGGCTGGCTAACATCAGAACAGCGTTCAGGAACCTGTGTAAGGAATCATTCAGAATCTTGTACACCACATATGTAAGACCAATCCTGGAGTATGCGGCCCCAGCATGGAGCCCGTACCTTGTCAAGCACAAGACGAAGCTGGAAAAAGTCCAAAGGTATGCCACTAGACTAGTCCCGGAACTAAGAGGCATGAGTTACGAGGAAAGGCTGCGGGAAATGCACCTTACGACACTGGAAGACAGAAGAGTAAGGGGAGACATGATCACAACCTACAAAATCCTCAGAGGAATCGACCGGGTAAACAAGGATAAACTATTCAACACTGGTGGGACGCGAACAAGGGGACACAGGTGGAAACTGAGTACCCACATGAGCCACAGAGACGTTAGAAGGAACTTTTTCAGTGTCAGAGTAGTTAACGGATGGAATGCATTAGGCAGTGATGTGGTGGAGGCTGACTCCATACACAGTTTTAAATGTAGATACTGAGCCCAGTAGGCTCAGGAATCTGTACACCAGTTGATTGACAGTTGAGAGGCGGGACCAAAGAGCCAAAGCTCAACCCCCGCAAGCACAAATAGGTGAGTACAAATAGGTGAGTACACAGCCCAATATGCCCTATTGGGCATAGAGCCCAATAGGCTCAAGAACATGTACACCTGTTGATTGACGGTTGAGAGTCGGGACCAAAGAGCCAGAGCTCAATCCCCGCAAGCACAACTAGGTGAGTACACACACACACACACACACGTGTCAGCAAGGCGGACAGCCCGCCTGCTATCGTCCAAGCATATATAGCTGAAAATGGTTTGCCAGATGGGATAGCGAGGTCGCTCCCTTGACGATTACGTTATCATTAACTGATAACGATAGTAGATAACACACACACACGCGTATCTCATATAAACCTTTATGTTACTGGATTTACCTCTTCTAAAAATATTATGGAATTCTTCAAGTTATGTCTCTGCTATATATATATATATATATATATATATATATATATATATATATATATATATATATATATATATATATATTATTTTTGCACCTGTTTGTTCGTGTGGGTCAAACGCAGTGTGGATTTTTAGCCTTGTTTTGTACTCTCTAGTTCTGTACTCTCACTCTGCTCCTGTACTCTCACTCTGGTGGTGTACTACATGTTCTGTACTGAAGATGGTGTTCAGTAAAGACCGTGGAAGGTAAGGAGGGCGCGGAGTGAAGGTTGCTTGGGAGCAAGTTGGTAACCAGAGTGAGTGAGTGAGTGTGTAGCGTGGAGCGTGTCAACTGAATATGTTCACCCGGCTGCTCTGCCTACTTGTCCGGGGCTACTTGCGAAATTCGAGGTCTGGGGGGGACCTTGTGAGAGTCCAAGCCTCTCTTCTTAGCTGGAAGGTAAAGGGCCAATGCAGATTACTTCGTGTGTGTAGTAGTAGTAGTAGTAGTAGTAGTAGTACATATGATCTAGCAAATATAGGTCTGAGTAGATTGAAAGATCGATGGTGAGAAAAGTGAGTTCCAAGAGTGAAAAGATCGAAGCCGCAGGCACAAAATATTTTAAGTATAAACACTAAATTCACGTTCGGAAGGCTGGGCCCGAGTTTGCTAGGCCGAATTCTGTCAGTAGAGTTGGCCCATCTGGATGTACACACACATACACGAGCACATCCAGGTGAATACTGTACATAGATCCAGGCAAGCACCCACGCACACACACACGAAGAATGACAGATAAATATGGAAGGAACTCTGGCAGAGATTCCGGGAGGTCTTCACAGTAGAGCCAGGAGGTTGCTGAGCTGGCGCGCAGCAAGCAAAGCAAGCAGCACTGGTGGACTCGGATATAAACGGAGACGAAGCAAGTGGCTACACTTGCTTGAGCTGGGCACGACTGAGGCTCTGGGACGTGATAGGACCTCATCATGGGTACTAGGAGAAAGAAGGGGAGTGAAAGCGCCTTGATAGCTACTCACTGCAAAATGTAACGTCACTGGAATCAGGAGAACAACTAGAGAGTTAGAAGATAGTCAGCAGTCGCGCGTACGCAGCTCGGGAGCATGATCAGGCATACGCAGCTTGGGGACTATGGGTAAACGTGCACATATATATATATATATATATATATATATATATATATATATATATATATATATATATATATATATATATATATATATATATATATATATATATATATATGGCTCCAACGTGGTCACAAAGTTCTGTGTAATAAGCAAGTGATATTTACACTTCGACGATGGTAATCCAGCGCTCCGAGATTAGGCCTTTGGCCAGCATGTTCCACGTGTGGGTCTGCCTCGGGTCTCTCCTTGGCCGCAGCTGAGAGCTCCAGCGATTTCATCAATATTAATTCCTAACTGTCTTCAGGTGTATCAGTAGTGGCGGGAGCCACACTCGCCAAGTCTTGTCGAGTATTCCTCACCCTTAAGGGTTACCGGTACAGTAGAAGAGCATAGAAATTGAAGCCTAATATGGTCAATAATATTATCATTCTCAGTTGGACGCATGCCACTGTTGGCGCACTCTGATGCGCTGGAAAGGTGAGCAGCAAGTAGGCGAGACGTGCCCTCGATACTGATGTCTGACACAAATATATATGTATTAACCACGGCCTTCCTTCTCGCAGGGTCAGTGTTCGAGCCCCGAGACACACACACACACACACACACACACACACACACACACACACACACACACACACACACACACACACGCACACACACACAGCCATAAGAGGACTGGCAAAGCCTCGCAGCTTCGTTCGACTTGGCTCGGAAACGCTTGGTTCATGGAGGGAAGCTAAGGGTCGTGAAAGAGCTGGGAAAATATAAACTCATTAGGTTAACTGAAGATCACAAACCAGCAACATTCCTGTCCCAGCGCCTGTCGGGATGCGGTTCAGAGAGGAAAGGCTTCTTGCAGCATCCTTGGCCAGGCGTCCAGATCCGTGAGGAGGGGCGAGGACACCAGCTACGAGTTCATCTAGGGCAGTGATGATCAATATATTACAAGGTTGTGTGGTCCAACTACCAAGTCAACATGAGGACTTCAGTTTGGATAACGAAATATTCATTAATTTTCCCCCGCAAGGTGTTTTTCCCAGGGTGATTTCAATCTTTCGCTTTTGATGGCACAAAGGCGCTCTAGGGCTTTGCCTATAGGGAATAGTTTCAACACTATCTTCACCCTTGTAGCGTCTTGGGGTATAGGGGTTTCACCAGTACCTTGATCCTACTATATTTCGGTTATCTTGAGGTTATGACCATTTGGTCCGGGAGACATCTCCCGTCACGCTGGGTGTTGTCGCACCTCCACAGATCTCCAGTATCATCTATTGATACTGGTGATGGCTCAAAAGGGCCACCACTTACGAGCTATTCATGCCCGTGCCACCTTTTGGGTGGCTTCATCTTCATCTTAACACATTCACAAGGAAGACATCTCCCGTCATGCAGGGTGCATTCGCACCTCCACAGATCTCCAGTATCAGCTTTTGATACTGGTAATGGCTTAAAAGGGCCACCACTTACGGGCTATTCATGCCCGTGCCACCTTTTGGGTGGCTTAATCTTCATCAATCAATCAATCTTGAGGTTATCTTGAGATGATTAGGGGCTTATTAGTGTCCCCGCGGCCCGGTCCTCGACCAGGCCTCCACCTCCAGGAAGCAACCCGTAACAGCTGACTAACACCCAGGTACGTATTTTACTGCTAGGTAACAGGGGCATAGGGCGAAAGAAACTCTGCCCAATGTTTCTCGCCGGCGCCTGGGATCGAACCCAGGACCACAGGATGACAAGTACAGCGTGCTGTTCGCTCGGCCGACCGGCTCCCAAGTTAGTGGGAGAGGGCGAGGGACGGGGTGTTTAACGGTACCTCAATCCTTCTATCGCTTTAGTATAGGAGTTTAGATGGCATCTTGAGGGTCCTTGGCGTCGGTGGGAGAGCAGATGGCGAGGAACAAGCCTTCAAGAGAGGCTTGGCGTCCAAGCCGGCGGGCCATCTGCGCTGCTTGCCTAGACTCTCCCGCTGGAGAGGAATGTTAATTTATCCTGGATGGCGTGGCGCGCATGGGAAGGTAACCCGAGCGAGTGCAGGTGGTGCACGCACGCGCGCGTGTGTATGTGTGTGTGCTCTTAAACTCCTGCAAGGAAACAGTGACGGGTATGTCACCGTTGTCACTCCTGCTTCACCGTAACATTTGTGTCACGGCGTGTGTGACGGGAGAGAGACGCGACGGTGGGTGTTAGGTTAAACATGAGGGGATGTGGGACGGGTGTGTGCACTGTGGGTGACGGGTGTGTGTGTAGGTGACGGGTGTGTGTGTGTGTGGGTAACGGGTGTGTGTGTGTGTGGATGACGGGTGTGTGGGTGACGGGTGTGTGTGTGTGTGGGTGACGGGTGTGTGTGTGTGTGTGTGGGTAACGGGTGTGTGTGTGGGGGTAACGGGTGTGTGTGTGTGTGGGTAACGGGAGTGTGTGTGTGTGTGGATGACGGGTGTGTGGGTGACGGGTGTGTGTGTGTGTGGGTGACGGGTGTGTGTGTGTGGGTAAGACCGTTGTGGACACACACACACACACACACACACACACACACACACACACACACACACACACACACACACACACACACACACACACACACATATATCTTAAGCACCACTAAGAACTACCGGCCCCAGCCTGGATGACCAAGCTAAACCATCACACATTCACAACCTTGCCACAAAAACTTCCACTGAGGACATCTCACCATGGACAGTAATGTGTAGGCTCGTTCTCCCTCTCTCTCCTCTTCCCCGTCTCCCCGTCTCTCCCCGCCAGTCATACACACACAAACTACACAGAAGAGACGGGCTTGCCTCCAAGGCCTGCTTGATATTTTAGACAGTTTCCCGTCTACGTGTGGAGGCTGACCGGCCTACGGATGACCTGCTGATCTGGAGGCCGCGGGAGATCACAGGTTGCCGAGGTGTGAGGTGGAATTAAGGCGCAGGACAAAGCTTTATATGTAAGAGTTTTGCATCGTTTTGGACCGGAAGTGTGCTTGGCATACCGAGGTCCTGCAGAGCAAACGACTGGTCTCTTGAGAGCCACTAAAAACTGGTTAGTCCAGCGACGGCCTTACTTTTTGTGCAAGGTCTGAGTTCGATCCCCCGGTGGTTCCACGTGGTTCAAGCCACTGTTCCTCCGCCTTTTGGTCCTGTCCTCTTAAGGAGAGAGAGAGAGAGAGAGAGAGAGAGAGAGAGAGAGAGAGAGAGAGAGAGAGAGAGAGAGAGAGAGAGAGGGGGGGATGAGGGAATGAGACAAGTCCATGGGAACGTTTGCGGTACAAACGTTTTCCGAGCGCGACCTTTGTGTGCAGAGGAAGTTGAGCTGTGGTTAGTGTACCGGGAAGGAAGTTTCGATTTTAAAGAGATTTTTCAGGTGATAAGTTTGTTTCCAGTTGTTTTGGTTGGTGAGTCTGAGGGCTGGTCCTGGAATGCTTCCAGGAGTGAGAGTGTGTTGGTGAGGTGAGGAACGAAGAGATGGCTGGTCTAGGAGGGCAACAAGGGTAAAGGGAAATATAGCGAGGGATGCTGTAGAAGACATACTACAGACTGTGTGTGTGTGTGTGTGTGTGTGTGTGTGTGTGTGTGTGTGTGTGTGTGTGTGTGTGTTTGTATGTGTGTGTGTGTGTGTGTGTTTGTGTGTGTGTGTGTGTGTGTGTTTGTATGTGTGTGTGTGTGTGTGTGTGTTTGTTTGTGTGTGTGTGTGTGTGTGTTTGTGTGTGTGTGTGTGTGTGTGTTTGTATGTGTGTGTGTGTGTTTGTTTGTGTGTGTGTGTGTGTGTGTGTGTGTGTGTGTGTGTGTGTGTGTGTGTGTGTGTGTGTGTGTGTGTGTGTGTATTACATAGTGTAACTGTCTTTTTCTCCTTTTCCCCAGAGACGAAGTTGGGATCCTCGGGCATGTGAGGCCAAGACACATGAAGCCGAGTAGTCACACCTCCAAGACAACCCACCCGATCATCAATTCTAGGTACGGCTTATAGTCTCCTACCTTGCCTTAGTCTAGCAGCAACCCATCAACTCTAGTCGCCTCACCATCAACTCTAGTTTAGGCTCGCTACGCTATATCTGGTCACACCCCCCCTCCACCCTTTTTCAAGTCCAACCATGCCTTTATCTGATCTGTCAACGTCCCTATCCGTTCTCTCCGTGGCTCGTAGTGTGGTGGGCGAGATGGTTCTCTTAGCGTGCGTGTGGTGACTAGCGCGGGAGAGGCAGCCCCCGTTGTCTGAAAGGCGTGGATAAGCCTCTGGTGCCATTTGCAAGGTACAATGCTGACCTTGGGGGTCCTTACTCGCGAGGTCAACGGTCGGCTATCGCGCTGTGCCCGGGGGAGAGCAGAGAGGCATCCTTCCTGGAGGCGGGACGAGTGCCACAGTGTCAAGCTCTCAAGTTTGCTTCGTGTGTGTGGCAGTCACCATGTGTCCACGGGCCACGGCCGGCGTTCACCGCAGTCTTAAGGTCACAACGGCTCGTGTAGGAGATGAGTGCGTGTCTATTTTGATCCCGAGGTAAGATGAATCCCCCGCGCGTGCTGGGAGTGCCACACGGACAGCAGCGGAGTCAGGAGAGTGCCTAGCAGAGCCACCCTTCATTCCCTTCCCCTCTCCCTCCCCCTCTAAGAGCATCGCCTTGCGACGTCCGTTGTGTAGTGTGGAGGCGTCGCAGGTGCCTACATGTGCAGGTTTTATCGCCACCTTAACTGACTGACTAACCCATCTGCTCGGTGGCAGGCCTCGGTGATAAGACAAACGAGCGCGTCCTCGTGACGGGGTGTTGTGAGTGGCGTTATCACTGATATGCAGGGTTGTGGTGGACGCCAGAGGATACTTGCTCGCGGGGTAGTGTGACTCCAGCTGCCAACACAGGCAGTTGTCCTTCCTGTGGGCACCCACGTTACTCCTCGCTCAGCTGCCATGCCAGCCTTGCTCTCTCGGTGAGAGGGGTTTTGAACACAGGTTATGTTACCCGAGAAATGACGTGGAACAAGAAGGGAAGATGCTGTGGTACTGTGGTGGAGTGATGTGTGCTCGACTGTGCCTTACCTCCAAGTGATAGATATATTTACATGTGTGAATTATAAGAGAAGCATTTCAAGTGTTTATTGAATGTAGGAGTGGCGCACAAAGTGACGAGTGTGAAGTGTTGAGTGAGGATGTTATCCACGAAACAAGGCCGTTAGGGCGGGCCCCCCCAGAGGTCAGGCAGCTCCCCCTTTTGCAAGACCTTTCCTGCTTAACCTGTGGAAAGACTTTCCCTGTTTGGAGCCGGTGTACTGGGAGGCTAAGAATGGAGGCGCAATACACCGAAGATGCTCTGGAGGCGGAGGTGCGCTCCCCTCAGTCTCCCTCCTTCGCCTTCTTCAGGGACCAAGGCAACACCCCAAAGCTGAAGACGTTCATCATGTCACGTATGAGTAAAGAGCACACAGCAGAGTTTCCGCTACAGTCACCGGCCATCAGCAAGCCGATGCCGGCCCTGGAGCCTTTGGACTACAGTGCCAGGGAGGGCAGACAAGACTCAGCCTCACCTAACTCCAAGTTACATCCCAAGAAGCGGCCGAGACTAAGTGATAGTTACGACACTAACCATCAGACCGTCATTGAGGCTAAAGACTTGCCGGCCAGCCCTCCAGACACACCAGTATCCATATTCAAGTTCGATGACAGCGATGATCTCTACGATAGACTTGTGCGTCCTACCACTACGTCGACTTCCCCGCCAGCGTATGGCTTGGGATATCTATTAAATAATTTCTCTCCTGGTCCCCACAGCAGCGTCAGTCTAGACAGTCCGAAGGCCCCGTCAGCCTTCATGGCAGTCTCTTCGTCTCGTTTCGCGCACGAGGACGCTGCCTTGCCTTCAGGAGCGACCTTGACCAAGAGGAAGAGAAGCAGGTCCCCGGAGGAGACGATGGTTAACGAGAGGCTCAGAGCAACCAGACCCTACTCGCACACTCTCGCCTCCGCTCTCGACCTAACAAAGGCTCACATTAAGCCCGAGCTTACTGAAATAAAACGCGAACTTATTCCAATTAAGCCCGAGCTTGCTGCGGCGTACGCGCGCTTACACCCACCGCAGAGAGGCACTTCGATGTGTGGGAATAGCGCTTACACCCACCTGCGCGTGGCTGATGTTACTGGAGCAGTCTCCCAGTCTCCTCTAGCTCACTACCCTACTCACCCGGGAGGCGTGGCGCGCCACTCCCTCCATCCTGGAGGGGTAGCCTATCCGTCCGATCACCCTCAAGGACTACCTGGCCCACACCGAGTAGTTTATCCCTCGGGCCAGCATTTAGGTAATCCATGTGGCCTTCGTGTACCCTATCCCTCTGGCCAGGCTCGGGGTACGGTCCATAATCGTGGCCAACTCCACAGCCTGGCCCCCTCGGCTGAACAGTATCGGGGCACTGTCCCAACCCTTGGACAATATCGAGGGGAGGTTCCCGCCGTCGGCCATACTCAGGGAAGCTCAAGTTTGCTCCATAAACCTCAGTATACCAAATCTTGGGGAGGTGCTAGGATGGAGGACCCTAGAAGGACAGAGGGCCGGCAGGGCGGGAGTTTTGTGAATACGAGTGTTAGTGTTAAGGACGTGTGTCGTACGACGAGCGCGGACCGCGCCAGGGACTTGACTGCGTCGAGCGCCATGCTCAGTGTTCCACTGGTCCGGCAGCCCCCACACTCTGCGCCGGGGAGGTTGTCCGGTGGTGAGGGGCATAACCTCCTCACACCTCACCACCACCACCACCACCACCATCACCACAACCATCACCACAACCCCCACCAGTACCACCACCGACAAGTTAAGCAGCCTCACCTCATCCCAGCCTTAGGTAAGTACGCTCAACATCTTTGTTTTCCCTCAAACTGTTTTCGTTCTTGCTAACCCAACTCCTAACTGCTCTTGGAAGTGGACCAGGAGGATGACTTTAACCAGTACAAACCTTGTCAATTGATTCCATGCACCGTGCACGGTACGGTGACCTCGTAGCCTGTGTAAACTGTTTACTGGATACCCCCCTCACCCCTCACCTGTAACTGTATAGCTCTGGAAAACTAGCTTCTAGTACATCCTAGAAGACTGTCGCCATGTTTCCCAAGCGCGATATATTTTATATTCGTTCTGTTGTGTTATCATGAAGGGGGAGGGGGGCGCAGTTCCCCCCTCACTTGTCAACGTACGGGGGGGGGGGGAAACTGCGCCTGGCATTCCTTGTTTATGTCGTGAGGGTAAACCTGTGGTGAACTCGGTTTACGTTAGGTCAACTGGGTTATCCTCTCTTGTATTCTGTGGTGAAACCGGAAAAATCTCTCTTCGTAAGACAAAGCGCTAACTGTCAGATTTGGGTGCTAGGAGGTAGCCTCTCTCAATCTCTCCCTTCCCCCCCCCCTTCTCCCTCCATTTCCCCTCCCTGCCCCTACCTCCCCTTCCTCTACCTCCCTTCCCCTTCCTCCCCTCCCTCCCCATAAACGCCAATAAATTAAAACAACCAAATTCCTATAAAACGTTCCCATGAACTTAAAGACGGTCTCCCACTCATGGGAATAATCTGACTCTCATGGGAGTCTCCCATGGCAATCATCTCTATTTCAAGAGTTGATGCGTCACTCGCCCATGGTGGAATGACGCCCTGCCTCCCACACCCACAGTGGTAATGTTATTGGAGCCAGAGATCCGTGTCTTTGGTAAAGGTGATGTTGACTCACTCACTGGTAACCAGAACAAGGTGACATATTGACCCCCTGGAGACATTGCCCTTTGATTTGTATTGATCTCTCTCAATGTCTCCTCCCCCACCCCTTCTTGGAGACATTGTATTGATTGCCTCCTTAGCTGCTCCTGCCAGGCCTACACTGACCATTACCACCGTAAAGCATTCTCATGAAGTGTGAGGGCAGATATGCAATGACTTGAGTGCAGTGCAATGTGCTGTGTATCGTGTCTCTCTCTCTCTCTCTCTCTCTCTCTCTCTCTCTCTCTCTCTCTCTCTCTCTCTCTCTCTCTCTCTCTCTCTCTCTCTCTCTCTCTCTCTCTCTTCTTCAAATGTTCTTCATGGTGTTCTACGCTAGTGTTCTGGAGGATGACCTGATTTCTCCCCCCCCCCCCCATGTTGCGTCACCCTTGACCCCTGTGGTGACGCTGGCAGCATCAGCATCTTATCGCAAAACTATGATTAATGTGCTCGACTCCCACTTCCTGTCTTCTTTCCTCCCCCTCCCCACTTCCTCCACCTCTATATCTATATTTCTGTCTGTCTGTCTGTCTGTCTGTCTCTCTCTCTCTCTCTCTCTCTCTCTCTCTCTCTCTCTCTCTCTCTCTCTCTCTCTCTCTCTTGCTGTCTGCACTACCCTTCGGTCAAACAGATTTAGGACACAACATTTGGGGTTCCCAGCTGTTAGGACTGACTAGTAAACCGCCCCCATACACCAGGAGGGTGGAGCTGTTAGGGGAGTTTGGTGGCACCATTGGCTCTCGCAGGCTGTTGAGAGCCAATGGAAATGAGGGAACGATGTTGTTCCAAAGGCCGGGAGGCCGAAGAGCGGCCAACAGGAACCCCCAAGTCGTTAACAGGTAAGAGGGAGCAACAGGTTGCTGTTAACAGGTGAAAGGCAGCAACAGGTGAGTATTGGCGGTCGAGGGGTTCCGTTGTATGGAGGTGGACGCGGCCAGACTGATAACGATAATCAAGGTTAAAACTCAAGCAGTAACTTCGGGGTTCCAAGGTCGACCTTCTTCCCCCGGTGGCCAAGGTCGACCACCGCACACACTAGGACCCACACTCCGCCCACTCTGACGGAGTGGACGGAGCTCCAGAAACATTCCCATCCACAGTTGCTATTTGTGTGTGTGTGTGTGTGTGTGTGTGTGTGTGTGTGTGTGTGTGTACTCACCTATTTCACCTATTTGTACTCACCTATTTGGGCTTACGGGGGTTGCGCTTTGGCTCTTTGGTCCCGCCTCTCAACTGTCAATCAACTGGTGTACAGGGTCCTGAGCCTACTGGGCTCTGTCATATCTACATTTGAAACTGTGTATGGAGTCAGCCTCCACCACATCACTGCCTAGTGCATTCCATTTACTAACTACTCTGACACTGAAGAAATTCTTTCTAATGTCTCTGTGGCTTACTTGGGTACTAAGTTTCCACCTGTGTCTCCTTGTTCGTGTCCCACCCATGCTATAGAGTCTGTCTTTGTCCACCCTGTCATTTCCCCTGAGAATTTTGTATGTGGTTATCACGTCTCCCCTTACTCTTCTGTCTTTCAGGGACGTGAGGTTTAGCTTCCTTAGCCTTTCCTCGTCGCTCATACCTCTCAGTTCTGGGACTAATCTGGTGGCATACCTCTGAATCTTCTCTAACTTTGTCTTGTGTTTAACTAGGTATGGACTCCAGGCTAGAGCTGCATACTCCAGGATTGGTCTGACATAAGTGGTATACAGGGTCCTGAATGATTCCTTACACAAGTTTCTAAAATCAGTTCTTATGTTGGCCAATCTAGCATATGTCGCTGATGATATCCTTTTGATGTGGGCTTGTGGGGTGAGATTCGGTGTGATATCAACCCCTAGATCATTCTCTCTATTTGATTCTTGCAGGATTTCACCTCCCAGATGGTACCTTGTGTTCAGCCTTCTGCTCCCTTCGGCTAATTTCACTACGTTACACTTTCTTGAGTTGAACTTTAGTAGCCATTTTCTAGACCAATCCTCCAGTTTGTCCAGGTCATCCTGAAGTCTCCGTCTATCTTCATCTGTCTTGATTCTTCTCATAATTTTTGCATCACCAAACATTAATAGGAATGAGTCTATACCCCTCTGGAAGGTCGTTTACATATATTAGAAACAGGATGGGTCCAAGTACAGAGTCCTGTGGGGCTCTGCTGGTAACATCTCGCCACTCGGATGTCTCCCTCCTTACAGTTACTCGCTGTTTCCTGTTGCTTAGATACTTCCTTATCCACTGGAGCACCTTACATTTAACTCCTGCCTGTTGCTCCAACTTTTGTAACAGCCATTTTTGGGGGGTTCTGTGTCAAAAGCTTTCTGACAGTCGAAGAAAATGCAGTTTGCCCACTCTTCTCTTTCTTGTCTAATTTTTATTGCTTGGTCATAGAATTCTATTAAACCTGTGAGGCACGATTTACCATCTCTGAACCCATGTTGTTGGTGCGTTACAAAGCTATTTCCCTCCAAATGCTCTACGAGCCTTTTCCTCGCGATCTTCTCCATCAACTTGCATGGTATTCAAGTTAGAGAAACTGGCCTGTAGTTCAGTGCCTCTTGCCTGTCACCCTTTTTGTATATAAGGACTACATTAGCTGTCTTCCAGCTTTCTGGTAGGTCTCCTGTTTTCAGCGACTTGTTATACACCATAGAGAGTGGCAAGCATAGTGCTTATGCACCATCTTTTAGTGTCCACGGTGAGATTCTGTCAGGCCCAACAGCCTTTGTCACATTGAGCTCCAACAGATTCCTTTTGACCTCATCACTGGTGAGCTCAAAGTAATTGTGTGTTTTGAACGTTTTCCACAATTCTCTTATGAAATTTAGTTTTAGTTTATATGTGATTGGGATATATATATATTTTGGTCAAAACTAATCCAAGTCAGTAATTCGTGTTCCTAATATATATATATATATATATATATATATATATATATATACATATATATATATATATATATATATATATATATATATATATATATATATATATATATATATGTGTGTGTGTGTGTATATCGCGAAAATAAACACGTGATTAAGAATGTGACAATGTCAGACCACGGAGGAAAATGAAACAGGAATTTCCTTAAGTACTTTCGTATATTGAATACATCTTCAGAAGAAATGAAGATTCCTTCATATATATATATATATATATATATATATATATATATATATATGTCGTACCTAGTAGCCAGAACTCACTTCTCAGCCTACTATTCAAGGCCCGATTTGCCTAATAAGCCAAGTTTTCCTGAATTAATATATTTACTATAATTTTTTTCTTATGAAATGATAAAGCAACCCTTTTCTCTATGTATGAGGTCAATTTTTTTTTATTGGAGTTAAAATTAACGTAGATATATGACCGAACCTAACCAACCCTACCTAACCTAACCTAACCTATATTTATAGGTAAGGTTAGGTTAGGTAGCCAAAAAAAGCTAGGTTAGGTTAGGTTAGGTAGGTTAGGTAGACGAAAAAACATTAATTCATGAAAACTTGGCTTATTAGGCAAATCGGGCCTTGAATAGTAGGCTGAGAAGTGCGTTCTGGCTATTAGGTACGACATATATATATATATATATATATATATGTTCTGTCTTTTGTCACCTCACCCAAAACATTTGTGTCGTATCACCTCACCCAAAAACGAATATAAGCATGAAATGATGTGTGTGTAAAAATCTGTCTTTGAAAATGTGTGAAGTCCTTGCGAAATGCTTTTAGGCGTCAGACCATAAATAAAAATGTGAAAATGAACTTTGGAGAGTTAATTTTTCAATTACCCCCGACAGTGAAGAAAAACGTAAGAAATATTGACAAGATTCGTGTTAGAATCATTAATCATACCCTTTCGGTCATATTCAACAACGTTTGTTTACAACAAGGACTGCTACCAATATATATATATATATATATATATATATATATATATATATATATATATATATATATATATATATATATATACAATGTGTAGAGGCGGGATATTAGAAACCAGAGAGACGGGAAAGTTTGTAAATTATCCTGAAGATGTTTCATCAAGCCACTACGTCAGGGAGTTGCGACAGGCAGCCCCGGATGAGGACCGGCCCCCGTCCGCTTGCTTACATACTCAGTGGTATAGTTATTACTCACCGGGGTGAGTACTCTTAGTGGTGTGGTATTACCTGTGTGTTGGCAGTGCTGCGAGGCGCGCCATCTGATGAGTCCTCCCCCCTCCCCCCCCCAACCCCCTCGGGGCTCCACCGCCTGCAGAGCGGGAAAGAATGTCTCATGCGACGCTAAGGAATCTTTGTAATGACTAAGGAAACTTGTGGGTAATTACAGGAGGTTCTTCTCGTGTTGGTGTGGTAAGGGTTGCTTACACAGTGACATTATGATATTTGTCATTAATTACACACACAAATCACAATGATGCATCAAATGAATAAATCTCCCTGTTTCTGGGATCCTATGGGACGTAGTTTCGAACCCTCGTCACGGCCCTTGGGGATTTATTCATTTGTAATGGATGTATGTGGGTAGAAGACTGGCTTCGGTACTTGGCGTAACCAATTTGTTCGGAAGTTTAGGGGCTTAGGGGGCGAGTTCCAATTCGGCAAAGCACATCTAGATGACTACACACACACACACACACACACACACACACACACACACACACACACACACACACACACACACACACACACACACGCATAGTTTGTCCTCTCTACCGATCTTCGCTCCACTTAATTGTGGTGATTTTTTTAAAAAGATCTTTAACGCCTGAAATATATCTTATGTTACTACAAAGAGATTGGGAGTAAGGTCTCTCTCTCTCTCTCTCTCTCTCTCTCTCTCTCTCTCTCTCTCTCTCTCTCTCTCTCTCTCTCTCTCTCTCTCTCTCTCTCTCTCTCTCTCTCTCACTCTCTCTCACTCTCTCTCTCTCTCTCTCTCTCTCTCTCTCTCTCTCTCTCTCTCTCTCTCTCTCTCTCTCTCTGTCTCTCTCTCTCTCTTTTCTCTTCTCTCTTCTCTCTACTCCTTCACTAATCTCTACGCAGCCCGTTTTCATCAACAAAGGCCAAATGCTCGTTAATCCAGCCGCCAAACCCCCAGTTTGTGAATGAAAAACGGTTAGCACACCACTCACAGCTGTTGACGTTCGAATATTTATCGAACAGTGCTTCACCTGTTCAAATCGCAACTATGGAATTGGCTCACCCATGTGCTAGGCATGCAAATAATCGCCAGCAGAACTTAAAACCCGTGGCGACGTGATCACACATTCGCCCTGTGCTTCGCAAGCGATTTGGCCTGGGTTCGTATCCTGGCCGGGGAGGACTGACTGAGTGCCAATCCTTAACTGTACCCCCTCTGTTCACCCAGCAGTGAATGGGTACCTGGTTGTAAAACTATTTGGCGGGTCGTATATCAGGGAACATACGATTAAGAACCTGCCCGCAAGGCTACGCGTGCTAGTGGCTGTACAAGAATGTAAGAACTCTTTCAATATATAAATCTTTCAATATATAAATCAAATAAATTAAAACACCTAACCTATTCTAACCTACACTAACCTACACTAACCTATTCTAACCTACACTAACCTATACATAGAACTTTTAACATATAATAATATTTATATATGACAACAAACTTATTTTTATTGCACAATGCGTAGAAGTTGTAGAGTGTGTCTTGGTGGGGAAGGGCAAGAACGGCCGCCGCTTTAACGAACCTTGCTTGTGGACAGGTTCCTCTATGAACTGTAGAATATTTCACTCAAACAGTCTACACTCTGAGCGATCCTTTAGCGGTAGACATACATGTTAGCCCTGCTGTCTGGTGCTGGCTATACCGCCCATCACCCTCTGGAGGGCTGTTGAGACCAAGACTGAAGTAGACTCTCAATAAATAGTCTACTACTACTACTACTACTACTACCAAAAAAGGTAGTAGTAGTAGTAGCAGGCATCCGCCAGTCTCGGGAGACTATTTGCGCTCACATTGTCGGTCTGAAGTAGCCTCTCCAGGGCGCAAAACCAGGGGTAGGTTGATACGAAATAGAAGCTGTTACCCATGCAGCAGGCCTCCCCCACTCTCCACAGCTATCAAAAGTCTCCAATTTAAAGGCAAAGGTCAGTACGATTGGTTCCAGCACCGTCGCAGGAACTATCAGAACGAGGTTGAAGACAACAAATAGAAGGAGAGAGGGGGGGGGGTAATCGACTTTAATAAACACGGGGAGATAATAAATCTAAATAATGTTGGAAAGCCATTAGTAGAGTGTTTAAGGAGAGGTTAAGGTTCGCGTCCCCGATGCCCTCCTCCCCGCCACCGCCGCCGGACGATGTACGTGTTAGAGATGCTGATAATTGCTCCTTGATTCCTTATCTGCGTTATCAGAAAAAAGAGTTTACTGAGAGCCTGGCGTGACCAAGTGCCCCGGTGACCCTATGCGGGGTCCTACCCTGGTGGTTCTAGTACCCTGTGTGGGCCCCTAGTACCCTGGTGGGGCCCTAGGCATAGCGCTAGCTGTGATCTAGGACCCCTGGTGGCCTTGGGGAAAATAGGAGAAACTAGGGGGTGGAAACTGTCTAGGGGTGTGTTGTGTAGGCCTGTTTGGTGGGGGGGGGGGGGAGTGTGGCAAGATGGATGGCGGGTGTGGCAAAGGGGAGGG
>NC_091173.1:9787912-9807912 GCF_040958095.1 Procambarus clarkii
TTGTATTGGAAAAAAATTGATAATGACGACTCAAAGAGTCAACATTTTGATGCAAAAACAATCTTAATAGTTTGTTAGCTTCTTACTTCCTACCATCTACTAATATTTCATTATAGTATTTCAATCTGTATCGCTTGACAAATTAAAAGTAATATATGGTGTTTCCATTATTTTTACTTCTAAGTGTACACATTATCGCACATCAGTGTGATGTGCACGAGTTATTACTGCATTAAGAGGTATATTAGTGTGATATATAAAAGTTAGAATAATTATTACTAGTTGTTGTTGGAGGAGCAGACGTCTCACTAGGTAGGTGGGGCGGGCGTCCCGGGGTGCGGGGCGCTGACCGAGGTGGTCACCGGGGCCGGCCCGCTCGAGGTCACCATGCTGCTGCCAAAGTTTTGCGGCGTCAATCTGGACAAGTGAGGTGGCAGGGATGGTGGCGTCCTCTGGGGCAGCGAGAGCGAGTGTTGGACGGGGGGCAGAAGAGGGCGGGCAGAGTGGAGCGAGGAGCTGCCGCCCCTCGGCACCACGGCCGTGACCTTGAGCGAGCCCTCGGGCGCTTGGCGACGATGGTAGACGCTGCGGTGGTTCCTGAGGCTGTTGTTGGAGCCATAGTACTTGTGACAGAACTCGCACTGCCAGGGCGTGACCTCGGCTCGGCCACCCCCCGACCCCCCGCCTCCCGCCCGCCCATACTCGCCACGCCCACCACCATAGTCGCCACCCATGTAGCGCACCACCACGCCGCCAGCCCCTGCAAGTGACCAGACACACCTCAGTACCGCCGCACCAACCTCAATCACCCGCCCTCACCACCAGCAACCCGCTGGCTCGCATGCACCAATACAATATAATGCTCTTACCATTCACTGCCTCCAGTCTTACCAGGTATAAAGTTTGGGAATTATTGTGGATTTGTTTGGTATACATAGACAAATTAAGTTGATCAATTTATTGTTGAGGTAGGACTAGAGCTACACTAGCATCGTTACAAAGCAGTCTACGTGTTACACACCAAAGTTAGCACAGCTTGCTAAGCCGACTAGTAACCTAACTGCGTTAAACACGCATGCATCATCATTGGCTTCTCATGTAAATTATAATTTAAAAATAAATGAGAACTTTTGAAGTCTTAAATATATAAAATAATCTTGCATAAAAGTATAGGACTTGTATTTTTACATCTGTTGTTAATATAGACAAAAACATTTGAACATAAATCTGAGGTTCAATGGCATTATCATCAGCTGCGTCATGAAGACACATGTATAGGAATTGCTTTTGGCAGAGAAGCGTTACAACATGGCACTTGTAGCCCACGCGGGCCGGACAGGACAAGAGCGGCGGCGGCGGCGGCGTAACAGCGGCGGCGGCTCACACCTATCAAGTGTTTTCCTTGTCACGCTCCAGAATCCTCTGGAACCCTCGTGCATTCCAGGACTGTTCCCGGTGGTAGACGCTCTTGTGCTTTTTGAGGGAATTCCAGGTGGAGTACTTCTTGAAGCAGAAAGGACACTGAAGAGCATGGGCGTGGGCATGCGGGCGTGGGCGGGAGTGGAGGCGGAGGTGGGCGGGGAGTTGAGTGCGTGACACCACAGCCCGACACAAGGGACACGCCACTGCTCCCGAGCCCGCCTCTCCTGCAAACAGAAAACAGCCTCGTCAGCCCACCTGGTGCCAACCTGCGACGCCGCCGCCCGCGCCCACCACCTCCCCACCTCTCCCCCTCACCAAGCCCGCCACCCTCACCGCTCTCACAGGGGACCTTGGTGAGGGGAGGGAGGTAGAATGTGTTGAGGTTGTTGCTGCTGTTGCTGCTGGCGGTGCTTGATGCTCATATGCACACGGTAAGAATTCTGTGAAGCATACACCTTGTTGCAGAGGGAGCAGGTGAAGGTGCGGCGCACTTCCGTGTGAACGTCGCGCATGTGCACCTGCAGGGCATACTTGGAGGAAAGTGTTTTGCCGCACACATCACATTGGCGCCGGCCGTACCATCCACCTGCAACAAAGTGGGCGGTGAGCGCCGGCTGCTGCTTCCTGTGCCTCCCTCCACCTCACCCTACGCCGCCACACAACGCGCACCCCACCAACGCCACTCTTGTCCTACTGGACACAATCTACTATATCTATTAACTTTTTTAATGCTTTAATATCCTTCTCTCTACAAGTTATGAAGCCTTATATACACATTAGCCATATAAAACATTATAAACGGGCTTTTCGACACTAAAATGAAACTAGCATCATATTCGCACTAATTTATTTGAAATACTGCGCTATAATACACGACTAGTTCTATAAAGTTACTGTGGAAGCGCTACTATATGGTTCACAATTTGGCAAATGAAGAACCCTATAAACAACCAGTTGTGGTTACTGCACAGCATGTACTTATCCGCACCATTTACACTTGCTACACATCATCTCACACTACACCAAACTTAAACGTGTATCAAATATCCTGCCACGCTGAGGCGACTCCTCCTCCCCCCGTTAGCACCGTGTGAGGGAGCACAAGCCTGAGGGCACGTATTATGGTCACCAGCCGACCACAACATAACGGTGGCCACCTCCAGAGTCAACAACACCCCACTACCCGATACTCACTTCCGCTCACAACCCAAGTCAACGACCCGCCGCCTATAACCTATAGTGACCTGCTTACATAAGGTCTACAACACCACGGCTAAAATGTATAGAGTGGCGGGATGTAGATGACTCGACAGTCATCATCACGCTAAATCGTAGTCCATCTCCATCACAAGACAAGATGCAAAAATATAAACACGAGGCACTAGCGCTATCACAAGCCTCGACGCACGCCCGCGCCCGCCCGCCACCATTTCCTCCTAGGTGTCATTCTCTTAAGGCAATACCACCTTCCCCTACCTAGAGACCACCTGACACCCTCCTACAATCTGTTCCATCCCTGCCACGTGTCCCTCCCACATACTGACCCTCAACCTACATCTTTAAAAGTATTTACAATGTGTTGGTTGTTTCACTTCCCCAACAACATTTAGAGTAATTTTCCTTGTCAAATAAAAGGGATGACAAGTCACGAATCAAATAAAAAAAAAATGCGACGAAAGTGTAAGGAATCTTCCTTACACTTCTAGAGAGAGCCTAAGACGCGAAGGGTTCCTCCTGGGGAGTCTAATACCACATCTCTTCTTGGGAGAACGTGAGCACTGCGATTTGGCGGCTCCCTACGCGATCCTTTTCTCCAGCTTGTGCCTGATTATTCAGAGAGGACGAGGAAATAAAAGATGCAACGATAGCAAAAGAAGGCTCGAGGTGAACAATATTAAAAGTGGAACGTGTAGTCTTTAAAACCTTCAAGGCAGGTTTTAAAGATCCAAAATTAATCTTAAGTACTTAGGCCTGCAACGTGACAAAAATAACGCCAACTCTCCACAAACTGACATTATCTTCTTTCTTCACTACCCAGAACCCTCTCCAGGTATGCCCAAATACCACACAACACTAGTTATTAATAACATTTCTGGCCCCGATGTCAACTACCTCTCACCCTGGACACGCCCAACCAACCATTCAGCAAACCACACTAGCACACAACCACAGTCACCCGCCGCACTCTCACCAATTGTAACACAAGTATCGCCAAAAATCTCATCACATTAGCCTCATGCCTCACAGGAGTGTCGAAACAGCGTACGGAGTTAACTTTTCCTTCTCTTTACAACTGCATCAAGAAAGCTCACTGACACACTTCTAATACTTGACTTCTAATTTTACTAGCAAAGTACCTTGTGCAAGTGGGTGTTGAGCACGCACACATAACAACAACAAAGGTAACTGCAGAAGGTCTATTGGCCCACACGAGGCAGCTCCTATTTATAACCACCCAATTCCACTCATATATATATATATATATATATATATATATATATATATATGCCAAACGACGACATTCACAACACCAATGACTAGTAACTGTGTTAATCACAAGCTATAACTATCCACCGTCTTAACAGGTAGCCATATACCTATATAATTAGTAGATTATAAACATTACCCCTCCAACAAAGTCACTATCATAGAACCTATGCTGTCACTGAACTATTTACCATTTTACAAACGTTTCGGCGGCTTGTCAACTAAACCCTTTCCTCACAATATCCATCAGGTAAACTAGTCAGAAACCACGACCACCAAATGCATCTATCATTGGTATTGACCATCCACTGCATTAATCATGTTATGACCTTAAACGACATTATTACATATCATGACCTTCAACATCACAAACTATGACCCTACTCTACATCTATCACAAACCATGACCCTTCTCTAAAGTCTATCACAAGCCATGACACCTCTAACGTCTATCACAAACCATGACCCTTCTCTAACGTCTATCACAAGCCATGACCCTCCTCTAACGCCTATCACAAACCATGACCCTCCTCTAACGTCTATCACAAACCATAACCCTCCTCTAACGTCTATCACAAACCATGACCCTCCTCTAACGCCTATCACAAACCATGACCCTCCTTTAACGTCTATCACAAACCATGACCCCTCCTCTAACGTCTATCACAAACCATGACCCTCCTCTAACGTCTATCACAAACCACGTCATCAATGACAACCAAATACCATCCGCTTCACAAGGGGACAAAACAATCCATTGCCAAGCTCCCCGACCTGCGTGACAACCATGGCTGACGCAGAGGTTACCACTGTATCACCCATCAACACCCACTGCATTCCACGATATCACCAACATTGTCGTCTCATTAGCTATCACCTATCACAGCCCTGTAATGCAACAATCACTGCCACGCAATCCAATTAACACGGACAAATTTAACGCAACAATCACCCGCCAATTAACACACACACACACACAAATCACAGTCACGCGATGATCTAATTAGCCCCCCATTCAGCAAATATGTCAATCACAGCCATTCAATGCATCAATCACCATTTTGCAAAGTACAACTTACTATCATGCATGGTGAACGCCATAACGGTAGACAGCCAGACTCTTGCCACCATCGTCACGCAATAGTACTTCCCTGCCCTGCCACCCTACAAGACATTTTGACCAAGAGTCGTGCCCTAGCGCTCACTCTTTGGCCAAGAGTCGTGCCCTAGCGCTCACTCTTTGGCCAAGAATCGTGCCCTAGCGCTCACTCTTTGATCAAGAGTCGTGCCCTAGCGCTCACTCTTTGACCAAGAGTCGTGCCCTAGCACTCACTCTTTGACCAAGAGTCGTGCCCTAGCGCTCACTCTTTGACCAAGAGTCGTGCCCTAGCGCTCACTCTTTGACCAAGAGTCGTGCCCTAGCGCTCACTCTTTGACCAAGAGTCGTCGCCTAGTATCAACGTCACCTTATCAGTATTAGGAGAGTCGTGCCGTAAATATTATCACGTGACACGACGACGTCATGAAGTCAGCCGTGCATGTGGGCGTGCAGGTCGCAGCCTCCACTACGAGGTCATGAAGGTAAACCATTCATCTCCTCACCGACACATCGCTCTACTATACACGTTCTACTTTACAATAAAATTTGCTTGATATCGATACGCTACCACATGGTTACACTCACAATACAAATGCCATTGGTGTATTTAGTATACATATTGCTGTATAAAATAGCTACCATTCAAATATCCTAAACCAATAGATCACAGTCAAATCTTTGATAATATACTCCCATCTCGTCAACAATCACCTTACCATAATTTCCTTAACTATACAATTGTGTGGAAAATAACTACCACTCTGGTATCCTTACCCAATAAATCACAGTCAAAGCCATCATTATCAATATTATCACTACCACCTGGCAGCTCTCACGAGAAGGGCCACATGGCTCTGCTCCTACACCGTCACCCCCACACACACAGCCCCGCTCCTGTGCCAGGTAAGTCCACTACGGGCTCACCATAGTCCGTGCTACTTGGAACTTGTTCAGAGTAGCTGAATCTATAACAACAACCACCGTCATCAGCTGAATCAAAACACCAAACAAACCCCCCCCTCCCCCAGCCATCTTCAGAGAGCCAAGAGTACTCCGAGACGTACTCTTATCACTTACTGTACATCCTTATCCCCTGTTGATTTACTGTACCCTTTTTTTGCTTCATAATTCAATGCATTCTACTACATAATTCCTCCCATTCTCGCCTGTCTCTAGTCCATTGTTCAATTCAGTTTCCAGAGTAGCATAATCAGCACAAAGGAGCAACTGAATAACAAACTATAAGAGACACGGGGGCTTGAGACTAATGTTGCATCCAGCCTCAAGCTCTACTGCTTTGTTGTGTTTCAAGTACCTAATAATAATAATAGAGCCTCCTGAATACATCCCTAAGACAGTATATCCCAGCAGCCCACTAAATATGTAAGAATAGCCTAATCAACGTCTTGCAAACCCTCAAACTACAAAATGAAGCATTTAAACAACGTAGTGTACCTACAAGTAGACTAAACAAACTTGGGCTATGTGTCCATGCAGTGTCCTCCTAGAACAATTGCAACATGAACATGTTCTTATGAAGTTTTCAAACTTCCTGAAATTACATATTAAATTTACCTACTTTAATGACTGGCATTTTAAGCTGCTGTAAGCTAGCATTTTATCGCCTCTGAACTCAAGTATGAAAGTTACTCCAAAACTACACATTCTATTACAGTACAGGATTGGAATAAAGAACCGACTAAAGACAAACAAACATAATGAATGTTTAAAAAAGCACAGCTTCTAAAATATTAAAAATATTAAGCTCTTCATGATGGATTTAACGTAGAAACGAATCTCTGAAAGCATTCAACACAAGCATGTTATCTGAAGATGTACACAGTACTTGACTAAAGCTTAATATAATCATTTCCCAAAAGTAGTTTGCTATTTAGCCCTGGCAAAAATGAGTATTTCCTCATCTTCCACAGGATCATTCACACCATAATGGCAAGCGAAGCGAACTTAAAAGGTTCATAATGCAGACAACCTATCTTCCGATCAAGTAACTTATAGATATGTATATGCATTTCCAAAGACAGATAGACACACACACACACACGGTGTATATGTATAAATGTATGTATGTATGTGTATATATATATATATATATATATATATATATATATATATATTATATATATATATATATATATATATATATATATATATTATATATATATATATATATATATATATATATATATATATATATATTATATATATATATATATATATATATATATATATATATATATATATAATATATATATGTACATATGTACTGTGTATATTATATACACACATATGTGTGTATATAATATACACAGTATATACTGTATATATAATATGACAGTGTCAGACCACAAAGGAAGAATTGAAACAGGAATTTCCTTAAGTATTTTCTTATTTAATAATACATCTTCAGAAGGATGTCAGTGAAGCTGAATGTATTATTAAATACAAAAGTACTTAAGGAAATTCCTGTTTCAATTCTTCCTTCGTGGTCTGACACACACACACACACACACACATATGTATACACACACACACACACACACACAGTAGTATATCTATAGCGGCCAGTTTCCTATTCCAGTGCCTTAGTGTCGCAATCCAGAGAGGAAATGCGCGCTATATCTTGGGCACGCACCCAATCTCTGAAAGAGCTGGATGAGGTCTTCGAACAGTGATTGTTGTGTGTGTGCGTGTGTTTTGAAAACTGTAGCAATGTAATATATATAGTATATAAATTATAACGTATTATAATAAATATACAAAAAAAAATCGTCATAAAGTACTTCACATTTCAAGAGATCTTACACCTGTAGGACAAATAAATTCCCAATATTATCATACTACTCTTCAGATGTGAATGGAATGCATAAAAAAAAAGCTTGCAACATATGCATCAACAATCAAGTCACTACAGCTTTACTGACTGTATCTTGCATATTATCAGAAGCAGCTTAGTTCTGAATGATGATGAGGTAGTTTAAATTTAAGTCAGAAATTTACCTGAACAGCAGTACAAGAAAGATTGGCCGGAATTGCAATTACATTTTTTAAAGAAACTTTGATGTGTTTACCTGTCTTATCCACCGTATAGTCACTCATATGAATTTAAGTGCATACATACTTTTCTCCGTCGATAATAAATTGATAAAAACTTGTATTTTTGTTACGAATCTACTTGAAAGTTATCATATGTACAGAATAAGTTTTCTCTATCTGCACACTATGAAAAACTTCAATTTTGGTTTAACATTTTCTTACAACAGTGTATGTATATTTGCTTGAATATTAGTGTAATGAGTCAACACCACACGACCCTGTGATGTAATACAAGTGTTTCATTAAGCACAGGCAGCCCAAGGTGCACGTGTACAACGGCTAGCAAAGGAGGCATTGCTCAACATACGGTTACAGTGCTCAAACCTAGTTTGTTCAACAGCCAATAGGAACACTAACTTCCCAGACATATTTCCATGCTTTAAACAGATTAAACCAGCATGGGTACATTTGTACAGCTACATCCTCTTCCCTGTGGGGTAGGTGTAACCAGGTTTGAGAGAGCATTTAACAGTATAGGAACAAGTTGAGGGCTCCTTTTTGTTATACACGCATTACGTGACTTAAAGGATTCTCAAAGGTAGGCCCCTGTGGTAGGTATAATGGTGCTTCTGCAAAGCGTTTTTAGTTTTGCATAGGCTGCCGCAGATTGAACAGCGGTACGGTTGTGTAAGCATATGACGATCCTCAATATGCCTTAGAAGGCTTTGGCGTGAGGACAGCATTTTCAAGCAATGAGGGCACTGCTGCTGCTGTTGTTGTTGTTGATGATGTTGAATTTGGAAGGACAACAGTGAAGAAGGACTGGTTGGTGTGGAGGGGGTAGTGCCTGTTGCTGACCGGCCTGAAAAACAAGAAAGAGGCCCAGGTCAGTCAGGTCACAAGGCCAGGCTTCCACGGCAACGCAATTACCAACTCATCCTACTTTCATATGGCCACTTTTGTAACTGTTTACTCCAGCCCTCCCACTTGTTCCTCACGTCTTGATTGCACAGTTGAGGCTATATTTAGAGTATAAAATACTGCTGCATTTGTGTGTGACATCAACTGAGATGAAGTGACGAAAAATAAAATTTATAAATATATAGTGCACACAAATTATTTTCTGATCTTCATAACTGCCATAACATTTGTGCATTTTAAGCCTTTTATTTTCTAAAATAGGATAACCCATGCCTATTAGTGCTGACTCATTACCATATTTCTTTACATGCATATTTTGCAATGAATTTCACCAATACCTATACAGTATATTGGTGAAAATTGTTTAAAAAAAATGAATAAAAAATAAATAAAAATTAGTAAATGGTTGTCAATATCAATTTTAAACCAGGGTTACATAAAACAACTCCTCCTATTTATATTGAGTATTTTATTGTATATTTCTACTGTACAAATACCCTGTACATGTGGGTTTGTGATTATGTTGTGTACGTTATTTCATTTAATATACATACATATATCTATATATATATGATCAACATACATACATTGTGGAGGTATATGACATGAGGTTTGCGTTTCCTGGCTGTCTTTGGCACCTAGGCACTAATGTTAGCAGTGACTAAAATAGCAATATCTATATAATTCTCTTTTGATCCCTCAATCTTGTACGGCAGTGGCATTTTTTTTTTTTATTTTTTTTTTTTTTTTTTTTTACAATTGAGGTCGGGATGGTTTATCATAATGTATTTGAAATGTGCTGAGGAATTAGTTTGAGATGAGAGGTAGATATGATTCTGGGATGCAATGCATCTCCAATGAGGTGATAATTGAGGCGTTAATACTGCAGGAAATGTGTGGACCCCTAGGGGCCATTCTCTGTCAGTGTTTTGGGTGGTACTTGAGAAGGTGTTGCCTGAGACCATTTTTGCTGGTGGTTTGCTTGCCACACAGCGTACAGTAAAATGCCATTTGTATGGGATTAAAGTGGACGTCCTGCTGGTGTACTTTAAGGTTGTATCTACGAGTGAAGCCTTTCCCACAAAGCTCACAAGGATATCTGGGGCGAGACTCCCTGAGATCCCCACTCAGCCACTCGTAGCCTGAAAAACGACAGTGGTGTGTGTTACTACCACGCTCAACTATTTCTGGATGACCCAGCTACACAACCTAGTCTACAGCTAGCCAAATCATGGCACAGAGCTACTAAGTGCTGGCTGGCTCCTAGTCTTATCAGGTCACAGTTGTATACTCCGATGGTAACGGTGCATATGCATTTTGAGAGCTTTCTGTGTGGCAGCAGAGCGGCCACATTCTCTGCACTTAAACACAGCATCTGGTCCGGTGAAGTGGGAGTCGCGTTGATGCACCTTAACAGAGTACCTGCGTGTAAACTCCTTTCCACACAGCTCACACACAAACTTCGATCCATGTGGCTTGGGCCAACAGGTGGGTGCTGCTGCTATCCCTGGCTGCCACAACCCTACACAGTCAAGGTCGCTGTTGTCACCACAGCCATCCCGGCCACCATCATGGATGAGGGGGGCCAGGGAGATTGTGCTGCCCACGGAGCCTGTAATGAGACACCACAGGGGTTACTGCTGCACGGTCAGGCGTGCAGGCGCGGATCATCCAGTGCCTGTGCGGTGGTAGCAGAGGTAGAAGGGTTTGTCTTGCTGGCTGGTTTGCGGTGGTAGTTACTCTTGTGAACTCGAAGCGTACTCAGATTTTTGAAAGATAGGCCACAAATCTCACATTTAGCACTGCCAAGGCCTGAGTGCTGGTCCCGCATGTGAACCTTCAGATTGTACACATTACTGAATGTACGACCACAAACTGAGCATTCATACCGGATCTGCCTGCGTTCACGGACCATGGGGAAAAAGCCCAAACCTGTAATGACAAAACAACACCCTTTACTATCTACAGCTATGACAAGAGTAGCGTCATGTGAGGGCATGCAAAGTAAGATGCAGGCATGTCAGGCAGCAGGCAGGTGGACTACGAAAGTCTACAGTCCCGTGACTTACTGGCAGCATGCTCTCACTCTACTGTGCCCTGACACTTGCCACCAACCTCTTAGAAAAGCTTAATTAAACTTGTCGGACCCCAGCTGTTGAAGGTTTCATCACGGTAATAACCCCTACTTCAAAATTTATAGCCAAACAAGAAGCCATACAAGACAGAAAAGCTCAAACTACAAATAATGACATTTCTCACACAGTGTCACTCACTGCCTTACAAGAGAGAGGGACCAGCTCTAGCACAAGGCATTGACAATGAGGCCGGCTTTAGCTTTCACCCGTATACCAAGCTCAAGAGACCTCTTGTTTACCCTTCTTGTAGACTCTTAAGCCACTTATGGACTCATCACCAACAACCATATACTGTACATCATATTCACCCTACATCCAAATTCACAAGGCCTTGGTGTTCACACACTCTTATCACTGTGCCAAGACCCATTTCACAAAATACACAAGGAGTATCATACAAAAATAAAAAATTAAATCTTTTAGCAGTTGAGATAATCTGAGGATACGAGCTTGCGATTTCCTCATCAAGCGCAAATAAACAATTTGTGTTCCATCCTAAAAGCACCATTTCATGCATACATCTAACTCTCACTGTCAGCTTAATAAGCACTTAGTGGACACGGTTTGCAAGCATGGCACTGGCCAATCCTACTGCATCCTGAGTGAGGTGCCGTCAGTTGACTTTGTTGCGGTGGTGCCTTTGTATGTGCATCCTCAGGCCCGACCGGGTTCTTGACACTTTATCGCACATGGCACATGGGAAGGGCCCATAGTTGAGATGTGCGTCTTTAAAGTGCACCCGTAGATTTCCAATGGACGTGTACGTTTTGCCACAGTATGGACAATGAAGTAAGCCCATATAGGAGCTGGCCCTGCCTGGAAAGAGACGGAAACCTTAATGTAGAGGTTGTGAAGGAGCAGGAAGATGGGGAAGGAGAGGGTGCTGGAGGTGTCTATGATTGCGATGCATGTGTACACGCAGTCCATTTACACTCTTAGAGAGCTTGTTGCATAGGTGGCAGATATAGGGCCCGTCCGTACCGTGCACATCACGTATATGTACACGCACATTGGATACACATGAGAACACTTTGCCACACAGCGGACATTGTGGGATCACTGACTGAAGTTGCTCACTGACATTTGATGGTGGAGGCCGGCCTGCAAAACGAGAAGACACTGCTGAAGGGACCTGTGTTTCAGACACATAACTTCACAGTCTAAAGCCTGCAATCTTCTGTCTCAGCACTACTGCACACATATATCACGACTAGAAGCAACAATTATACAGTGCTCTGCTACATTCAGCTATCACAAGCTATCACTACTATTCCACCCCATGTCCACAGACTACAAAATCACTGGTTATCACAACGCCTGTGATTCCTGTGAATGTGCACCCTCAATGCGTTCCTATTTTTGGCCGGCTTGTTGCAAATGGGGCACCAGACAGGGCCACATGCTGTGTGTATGTCCCTGATGTGGATGCGCAGGCTACCTGCGCAGGAGAATAGTTTCCAACAGTGAGGACATGGCAGGCCCGAGGATACAACACGGCCTGGAAAGAGACCAAAGGCCTTCTTAGTCTTGCAGATGGTTGATGCTGGTTTAATTACGATGGTGTCTCTGGATGTGCATTCTTAATCCTGACTGACTCTTTGAGGGTTTGTTGCAGTGGGGGCACCAATACGGGCCACTATTGTCATGGATGTCTCGGATGTGCGTGCGCAGGCTGCTAATGCACGAGAAGGTTTTCTTACAGAAGCTACACACAACGAACCCAATGTTTAGCCTTCCTGTAACAGAGAAGACAAGGGGCTCTTAATGACTGTTGGAGGTGGTTGGAGTGTGATGGTAAATGGTAGCTGCTGCTGTGGGGGTGCTAGCATGACTGTTACCCTTCACCTTTATGCCTGGGTGTTGCCTATAGGTGTGCGTCAACATCGAGTTCTTGGTGCGAAACACTTTTGCACACACTATGCACCTGAACTGGTAGTATATTCCAGAGTGCATGTCGGCTATGTGTTTTCGCAGGTTACTACGGTGCCTGATTACTTTACCACAATATGGGCAATACTGGCTTGAATCGTCTGAGGCCAGGCTGGGCCCTGCAAGAGTGAAAACATCCCACTTAGAATTTTAAAAGAAGCCAGTTTTTTTGTTTTTGTTTTTTTTTTAATTGACACAGCAACCATAGTATGGAAAAGTTTACTTTGAATGAAACACAAAATGGCTTCATCCATTTAATTGACAAATTTTACAGGACTGTAACATAACACTTATACAGTACAAAGGGAATTATTGCGTGTACAATTACATTACAGGATAAATATCCGTAAATGTCATTTCTGACTAGGAAATTAGATTGCAAATTGTCAAGTTATAAAGCACCATTGGAGATAAATACTCCTATCGAGAACATCACGAAGTGTTTACGTGGGCACTTGTTCTTCCATAGCTCAATATGCTATTCACATTTGCACCGGTAAGTGTCCAATAAATAAATAGCATTAGCAACCAACGCTGGATAAATGCAGTTTCTTTTAAAGAACTGTCATATTGCGAACACTGTCTTTCACTCTTTCCATTCTTCCTCCCCCTTTTAAAACTAATAATAATGATAAAAACAAAATCACTGTCTCTTTATGACTTCTTTTTCTTGATCATGTCACAGACTTTGATGGCCGGATGTGTCTCTAGGAGGTGTTTGGAGAATGAGCGGCGGCAAAACGTGCTAAAGTCACACACTGTACAACTGTAAGGCCGATTGAAGCGCACTTTGATCCCTCCTGAAACGGTAGGAAAAACCGGCAATCAGAGTCTGACCTCCAACAACATGGCCGTAGCACAATTATGTGTAATAATGTCATTGAGTTCCCCTCACCAGTCTGTGGTACTTGTGTTAGCTTTAATCGCAAGAAGCTTCAAGAAGGCTAAATAGAGCCTGGTTTCATTTTGATTTATGAACAAATTTAGCTTTCCTTCACACTATTTTCTGGACACACGATTCCTGCAGGAGGCACATAAGAGACTAAGGCTGAAAACCTTTGTCCATTTGATACTTTGCATGTCAGGGTTTTGCTTTTGCAATGAAAGTTTCGGGATTGGTGTTACTTGTGTCACAGTTCACTCTACACAGGTGCAACTGCCATTCACCTACCTGCACATTAAAACAGCAAGAGTTGTATTCAGTATCATCAGCAACATCTTAGATACCATCATTCATATTCAAACACAAATTGATGGAGCTCAATTCTTAAATTTTAACTTGTCTTGTTGTCCATGACTAATTTTCCTTAATATGTGGAGAACAATAATAAATAAACCAGCACTAATAACTCACTGTTTTAAGGCAGTTGCTAAAAGAAGCATTACCCCAAATTTGAGATATTACTTCTTTCTTAATAGTATTGTTAATATATATATATCAATTGGATACTACTGACCAAACACCATGACAGTATACAGAACTTAACTTGAGCTTATGCATTATAAATCAATGCCAATAATGTTTATGAGGCCCTGGTGTTTGGTAATGGCCCAACCTGAAGATAATGCAACAAAACAAAGACCACAAGGTTCCCAAGAGAAGAAAAGAACTACAATAAGTCAATACAACCCTAATCCACATGGTCTTTTATAAGACAAATTACTAACCCCAATATTTTCTTTCAACAAAAAAAAAAAAAAAAAAAGTGGGGGTGGGAGGGACAAGAAGAACAATGACAATGACCACCAAAATACTACATCCTAAGCTAAGCAAGACAAAATAAAATAAAAACAAAGAAAAACAAGAGATGATTGGGCCATTTAACACTACGTAAATAAAAAGTACAATAAGAACTGAATATTCAGGTAATAAATATTCAATTCATATCAATTAATATTCAAGCACTCAAAACGATCAGTAAAGGGGCAAAATATACTGTAGTACAGTACAAATATATCAATACTCTATCAAACAGTATTTACAGTACTTAATTAACAAGACTGAATAGATTTAATAATTTGTTCATATTATGCCCATTTACTATTAATAATTTTAACTTACTAAAGAATGACTGAAAACCACTTATGTTTGAATCTTATTTTATTAACTTCTTAACTTTATTAATAGACAATAGTTAGAATTCTTGATTTTTAAATTAACAAATGAATTGGTTTTCAGTCTTTCAACTGGAACTTCACAGCCTTTTAATTTAGTTAAAAGCACACTGAGTGGGGTGTAGAGAGGAAGCAAAAACAACGTTAATGTGGGGAAGAGAACAACTCAGCTTTAACTCTATGCCTTATAAAATTACATTATAAAAGTGATTTCAACAGATTAATCACAATCATAATTATGATACAGTATTTGGCAGACTGTGAAACTCCAAGTAGAGGCTTAACAGGAGGCATCTGGTACATACCTTGGCTGGCATCTTGACTAGCAGCACCTTGTGACATTGAAGGGCCCGGCAGAGCCGAGATCCCAGGAGGAAGGCCTAAGGAAGACACCACAGGCACCCATTAAAGTAGCGGCAAAGATTTAAGTGCCAAAACACATCTCACCACTTCATCATTTAATTTCTAGTTAAGTCCAGACAAAATTACATCACAAAACCCTCTTAATATCATCACAACTTCCCAAAATTTTCAATTGCAGCTTGAGAAAGTTTTCAAGAAATCATAAGCATATTCTTATCCTGCTTACTACCACATCTCCTTCCATGCCCGTCTAAATGGCTTCGTCAAAATACGTAAATCTAACTATCCCACATGACCTACTACCTGCAAGCTTCCCAAGTTACACACTAAAATCTCCAGGTGCTCTATTCACCTTCACATATCCAGTAATATACCCACTAGACCACAACTGACTGTTTAAAAACTTGGAAGTTTGTTAGACTTTTAACATAATTGCAAACAGCACACGGCTGCCACCAGGCACAGATAATTTTCATCAAATCTATTCACTATGCGTGGAAATGCGAGTATCATTTGTGTGACAAGACTTGAATAGGCCCCAAATTATATGCATCTGTTTCTCTCTGATGCATTCACACATATATAAATTACACACACACACACACATATATATAATATATAAACATATACACTCATGGATGTGTATATATACACATCTATGGGTGTGTATATATAAACATCTATGAATGTGTATATATACACATTTAGGAAGAGCTGGATAAGGTCTTCAAACAGTGATTGTTATGTAAGAATGTAGGTAACTGCAGAAGACTTTGAGCATTGCATAGTAAGCTTAAGTAACTATAGCCTAAGCCATAGTGCATTCTGGCTACTAAGAACAATACTGTACATTATATATATATATATATATGAATGAAAACTCACACCCCAGAAGTGACTCGAACCCATACTCCCAGAAGCAACGCAACTGATGGTCAAGCGGATTAAGGCGCCCTGTAGTTACCAGTTGCGTTGCTTCTGGGAGTATGGGTTCGAGTCACTTCTGGGGTGTGAGTTTTCATTCGCATATAGTCCTGGGGACCATTCAGGCTTGTTCGCATTTGTGTTCCTCACGTGTGCCCCAAAGAATGAGGTGATTTGGTGAAATGATATGCCCAAGATTACCATCCGAGTTGCCGTCGGGGAAGTGGCTCAAATAGCCTCGGCTATCACTTCCTTTGACGGCCGTGATGGTCAAGCGGATTAAGGCGCCCTGTAGTTACCAGTTGCGTTGCTTCTGGGAGTATGGGTTCGAGTCACTTCTGGGGTGTGAGTTTTCATTCGCATATAGTCCTGGGGACCATTCAGGCTTGTTCGCATTTGTGTTCCTCACGTGTGCCCCAAAGAATGAGGTGATTTGGTGAAATGCTATGCCCAAGATTACCATCCGAGTTGCCGTCGGGGAAGTGGCTCAAATAGCCTCGGCTATCACTTCCTTTGACGGCCGTGATGGTCAAGCGGATTAAGGCGCCCTGTAGTTACCAGTTGCGTTGCTTCTGGGAGTATGGGTTCGAGTCACTTCTGGGGTGTGAGTTTTCATTCGCATATAGTCCTGGGGACCATTCAGGCTTGTTCGCATATATATATATATATATATATATATATATATATATATATATATATATATATATATATATATATATATATATATATATATATATATATATATATATATATATATATATATATATATATATATATATATATATATATATATATATATGTCGTACCTAATAGCCAGAACGCACTTCTCAGCCTACTATGCAAGGCCCGATTTGCCTAATAAGCCAAGTTTTCCTGAATTAATATATTTTCTCTAATTTTTTTCTTATGAAATGATAAAGCTACCCATTTCATTAAGTATGAGGTAAATTTTTTTTTATTGAAGTTAAAATTAACGTAGATATATGACCGAACCTAACCAACCCTACCTAACCTAACCTATCTTTATAGGTTAGCTTAGGTTAGGTAGCCGAAAAAGTTAGGTTAGGTAGGTTAGGTAGTCGAAAAAACATTAATTCGTGAAAACTTGCCTTATTAGGCAAATCGGGCCTTGCATAGTAGGCTCAGAAGTGCGTTCTGGCTACTAGGTACGACATATATATATATATATATATATATATATATATATGTCGTACCTAGTAGCCAGAACTCACTTCTCAGCCTACTATTCAAGGCCCGATTTGCCTAATAAGCCAAGTTTTCCTGAATTAATATATTTACTATAATTTTTTTCTTATGAAATGATAAAGCTACCCTTTTCACTATGTATGAGGTCAATTTTTTTTTATTGGAGTTAAAATTAACGTAGATATATGACCGAACCTAACCAACCCTACCTAACCTAACCTAACCTATATATATAGGTAAGGTTAGGTTAGGTAGCCAAAAAAAGTTAGGTTAGGTTAGGTTAGGTAGGTTAGGTAGACGAAAAAACATTAATTCATGAAAACTTGGCTTATTAGGCAAATCGGGCCTTGCATAGTAGGCTGAGAAGTGAGTTCTGGCTACTAGGTACGACATATATATATATATATATATATATATATTTAAAATTCTTATATATATAAAACTTATATATTTAAAATATATAATATATATTTTCAGTTGCATATATGTCTGGAGACTGTTCAGGTTTGTTCGCATTTGTGTGTTCCTCATGTGTGCCTCAAAGAATGAGGTGATATGATAAAATACCATGCCTGCCCATGATTACCATCAGAGTGACGGCGGGGGGGGGGGGGGGGGGGGGGGGGGGGGAATTAGCCACAAAACGACCATCCTCTTTTGTCTGGTCGTGTTGGTCGAGTGGTTAAGGAGGCAACAGGTTGGTTACCGAAAAGTTGTTCAGTGTCAACCAATATTTTTTGACTAGTTGTATATAAAAAGGGCTGCAATTGGCCCAAGTTTCGTACTTCAGCGTAAATAGAAAGGGAGATTTTTTTCAACGTTTTTTTTGCACATTTTCAAGTCTGAATAAACGCACGTTTCAAATATAATTATTCTGTGACACTTTTCTGACACATTAGCATATAATAAAGGATCTGTAGATAGATAATTTCCAAAACATCTTTAGTTTTCCTAATACAATTTTTCAAAGTTCCCACAAAAAATTATGCAAATATGGCATGTTTATTGCTATTATAACTATCCCACATGACCTACTACCCACATGCGATATGCAAATATGGCATGTTTATTGCTATTATAAAATCAATAAATGAACTTAGAGAAAAAAGCTATCTCCAAAATTTAGACACATGCACACTACATATACTGTGTAAGTTTCATGTAAATTGAATAAAAAATGAAAAAGTTATTTGAACATTTATGTTAATTAAAAAAAAACACAGCAAATAATAAGAGTCTAAGGTTCTAAAATCTGTGGCCGAGGTTGACATCAACCAATTTTCTCCAAAATTGGCACCCCTACAGATAGGCTTAGGTGCAGTCAGGTATATAAATTTCAAGCAAATCGTCCGACAAAAAAAAAAAAAAAAAAAAAAATCTAATTTTTTTAACTTAATTTTTTTCCAATTAAACTAATTACAATATTTGTTTAATATATGCTATTGTGAGAGCAAAGAGTCATAGATATGATTTTAGTTGACACTTTTGTTTGATAATCGTTTTTGACCATTTTGGAATAATTTTGACATCTACTTCAATATTTTTTTCTCCCTTCCTATTTATGCTACGATGCTGAAACTTGGACCAGATGAAACACTTTTCATATGCAACTTACCAAAAAAGTTTGATTGAAATCGAACAAGTTTTCATTTATTGCATTTTTGGGGCAAACTGGAACCAAATGCCCCCTTAAGGTGTCCTATACGCCAGATGCAGAGTGCTCCTTACAGTATGGGTTAGAGTCACTTTTGGGGGGTGAGTTTTCAGTTGCATATATGCCTGGAGACCATTCAGGCTTGTTCGCATATATATATAAATATATATACATATAAATATATATATAAATATATATACATATATATACATATATATATATACATATAAATATATATACATATATATATACATATATATATATATACATATAAATATATATACATATATATATACTAGTATATTTTGGTAGCAGTCTTTCCTGTAGACATATATTATTAAATATGACCGAAAAAGTAAGATTAATAATTCTAACACGAATTTTCTCAATCTTTCGTACATTTCGTTTCACTGTTGGAGGTAAATCAAAAATCAATTCTCCAAAATTCATTTTTATTTCTAGTCTAGAAATAAAACTAGAAATAAAAATGAATTTTGGAGAATTGATTTTTGATTTACCTCTAACAGTGAAACGAAATGTACGAAAGATTGAGAAAATTCGTGTTAGAATTATTAATCTTACTTTTTTGGTCATATTTAATAATATATATACACACACACACACACACACACACACACACATATATATATATATATATATATATATATATATATATATATATATATATATA
>NC_091173.1:9812912-9820412 GCF_040958095.1 Procambarus clarkii
TAGGTGATATTTGGGGGAGGGGGGTTAAATACCCCGATATTTCCATCTCCTTTAAGGGTCTGAGTGGTGTAGGGGATTAAAGGTGTACCAGCTATGATGCTGTATATATATATATATATATACATACACATATTCACATACACACACTCCTGCTATACACAGATAGCAGGCGACTCGACAACAGCGAGGCACTAAACATAAAAAAGTCAACACCAGCAATACACTGCCAATTAATGCACAACTAAATTCTACCCACTTCAAGACCCCGAACCAACATATCAGCAGAGAGGAAGCATGGGCCAATAGCCCTTTTGCAATTACTTCCATTTTTATGTTCTCATGCCCAATTGTTTCACATATCCACTGTTTCACAATACATTGCTTCGTCTTCTGGCATATGCTCTGACACCTCACCCAAAATGTTTGTGCCATATCAGCTCACCTCCAACGAGTATAAGTATGATGTATTTTAAGGGTTTTATGTTTATTAAGTCTTTGAAAATGTAATAAGCATTACGAAATGAGTTCACGCATCAGACCTGAAATAACGAATGAATTTTGGAGAGTAAAGTTATCAATTACCCTCGACAGTGAAGAAGAACGTAAGAAATATTAAGATTCCTGTTAATCTTTTAACTATATTACCAACATGAATTAATCTAGTTAATAGATTAACTAGTGTATGTGTGTGTGTGTGTACCTAGTAGCCAGAATGCAGTCTGCCAACTATGCAAGCCTGATTTCTCTAATAGGCCGAATTTTCCTGAAATTAAAAAAAAATTCTATTTTTTCTTATGAAATGATACAGCTATCCAAAATATTATGTATGAGTTAATTTTTGTATATTTGAGTTAAAACTAACGTAGATAAATGACCGAACCTAACCAACCCAACCTAACCTAACATGACCAAGTCAAGAATTTGTTCCAATCTAAATATAAAATAATAATTAAAAAAAAAAACTGGAAAAAATTACAAAAAAAAAAAAAAAAAAAACTCTGCCTATTCTGGCTACTAGGTACAACATAAATATATATATATATATATAATTCATAATATATATGTATGTCGTATGTAGTAGCCAGAACGCACTTCTCAGCTAACTATGCAAGGCCTGATTTGCCTAATAAGCCAAGTTTTCATGAATTAATGTTTTTTTCGACTACCTAACCAACCTAACCTAACCTATAAAGATAGGTTAGGTTAGGTTAGGTAGGGTTGGTTAGGTTCGGTCATATATCTACATTAATTTTAACTCCAATAAAAAAACAACTGACCTCGTACATAATGAAATGGGCAGCTTTATCATTTCATAAGAAAAAAATTAGAGAAAATATATTAATTCAGGAAAACTTGGCTTATTAGGCAAATCGGGCCTTGCATAGTAGGCTGAGAAGTGCGTTCTGGCTACTAGGTACAACATAAATATATATATATATATATATATAATTCATAATATATATGTATGTCGTATGTAGTAGCCAGAACGCACTTCTCAGCCTACTATGCAAGGCCCGATTTGCCTAATAAGCCAAGTTTTCCTGAATTAATATATTTTCTCTAATTTTTTTCTTATGAAATGATAAAGCTGCCCATTTCATTATGTACGAGGTCAGTTGTTTTTTTATTGGAGTTAAAATTAATGTAGATATATGACCGAACCTAACCAACCCTACCTAACCTAACCTAACCTATCTTTATAGGTTAGGTTAGGTTGGTTAGGTAGTCAAAAAAAACATTAATTCATGAAAACTTGGCTTATTAGGCAAATCAGGCCTTGCATAGTAAGCTGAGAAGTGCGTTCTGGCTACTACATACGACATACATATATATTATGAATTATATATATATATATATATATATTTATGTTGTACCTAGTAGCCAGAACGCACTTCTCAGCCTACTATGCAAGGCCCGATTTGCCTAATAAGCCAAGTTTTCCTGAATTAATATATTTTCTCTAATTTTTTTCTTATGAAATGATAAAGCTACCCATTTCATTATGTATGAGGTCAATTTTTTTTATTGGAGTTAAAATTAACGTAGATATATGACCGAACCTAACCAACCCTACCTAACCTATCTTTATAGGTTAGGTAGCCAAAAAAGTTAGGTTAGGTAGTCGAAAAACAATTATTTCATGAAAACTTGGCTTATTAGGCAAATCGGGCCTTGCATAGTAGGCTGAGAAGCACGTTCTGGCTACTAGGTACGACATATACATACATTATATATATATATATATATATATAACATAATATACATTATATATATATATATATATATATATATATATATATATATATATATATATATAAATAACATAATATACATTATATATATATATATATAACAATATACATTTATATATATATATATATATATATATATATATATATATATATATATATATATATATATATAACATAATATACATTATATATATACATACATAATATACATATATATACACACATTAGATACATTATATATAAACATAAATCATATATATATATATATATATATATATATATATATATATATATATATATATATATACTGTATATATATATATATGTCGTACCTAGTAGCCAGAACGCACTTCTCGGCCTACTATGCAAGGCCCGATTTGTCTAATAAGTCAAGTTCTTCTGAATTAATATAATTTCTCTATTATTTTTCTTATGAAATGATAAAGGTACCCATTTCATTATGTATGAGGGCAATTTTTTTTAGTAGAGTTAAAATTAACGTAGATATATGACCGATCCTAACCAACCCTACCTAACCTAACCTAACCTATCTTTATAGGTTAGGTAGCCGAAAAAGTTAGGTTAGGTTAGGTAGTCGAAAAACAATTCATGAAAACTTGGCTTATTAGGCAAATTGGGCCATGCATAGTAGGCTGAGAAGTGCGTTCTGGCTACTAGGAATGACATATATATATATATATATACATATTATATATATATATATATATAAATATATATATATATATATATATATATATATATATATATATATATATATATATATATATATATATATATAACTGAAAACTCACACCCCAGAAGTGACTCGAACCCATACTCCCAGGAGCCACGCAACTGGTATGTACAAGACGCCTTAATCCACTTGACCATCACGACCGGACTAATGAGGTGATAGCCGAGGCTATTTGAACCACCCCACCGCCGGCACTCGGATAGTAATCTTGGGCATAGCATTTTTACCAAATCACCTCATTCTTTGGGGCACACGTGAGGAACACAAATGCGAACAAGCCTGAATGGTCCCCAGGACAATATGCAACTGAAAACTCACACCCCAGAAGTGACTCGAACCCATACTCCCAGGAGCCACGCAACTGGTATGTACAAGACGCCTTAATCCACTTGACCATCACGACCGGACTAATGAGGTGATAGCCGAGGCTATTTGAACCACCCCACCGCCGGCACTCGGATAGTAATCTTGGGCATAGCATTTTTACCAAATCACCTCATTCTTTGGGGCACACGTGAGGAACACAAATGCGAACAAGCCTGAATGGTCCCCAGGACAATATGCAACTGAAAACTCACACCCCAGAAGTGACTCGAACCCATACTCCCAGGAGCCACGCAACTGGTATGTACAAGACGCCTTAATCCACTTGACCATCACGACCGGACTAATGAGGTGATAGCCGAGGCTATTTGAACCACCCCACCGCCGGCACTCGGATAGTAATCTTGGGCATAGCATTTTTACCAAATCACCTCATTCTTTGGGGCACACGTGAGGAACACAAATGCGAACAAGCCTGAATGGTCCCCAGGACAATATGCAACTGAAAACTCACACCCCAGAAGTGACTCGAACCCATACTCCCAGGAGCCACGCAACTGGTATGTACAAGACGCCTTAATCCACTTGGATTAAGGCGTCTTGTACATGTAAACGAATACATGTATATATATATATACATGCATGTATATATATATATATATCGTTTGCATGTCTTGTACATGCAAACGAATACATGTATATATATATATATATATATATATATATATATATATATATATATATATATATATGTCGTACCTAGTACCCAGAACGCACTTCTCAGCCTACTATACAAGGCCCGATTTGCCTAATAAGCCAAGTTTTCATGAATTAATTGTTTTTCGACTACCTAACCTACCTAACCTAACCTAACTTTTTCGGCTACCTAACCTAACCTAACCTATAAAGATAGGTTAGGTTAGGTTAGGTAGGGTTGGTTAGGTTCGGTCATATATCTATGTTAATTTTAACTCCAATAAATTTTTTTACCTCATACATAATGAAATGAGTAGCTTTATCACTTCATAAGAAAAAAATCAGAGAAAATATATTAATTCAGAAAAATTTGGCTTATTAGGCAAATCGGGCCTTGCATAGTAGGCTGAGAAGTGCATTCTGGCTACTAGGTACGACATATATATATATATATATATATATATATATATATATATATATATATATACTGTATATATATATATATATGTATATATATATATATATATATATATATATGTCGTACCTAGTAGCCAGAACTCACTTCTCAGCCTACTATTCAAGGCCCGATTTGCCTAATAAGCCAAGTTTTCCTGAATTAATATATTTACTATAATTTTTTTCTTATGAAATGATAAAGCAACCCTTTTCTCTATGTATGAGGTCAATTTTTTTTATTGGAGTTAAAATTAACGTAGATATATGACCGAACCTAACCAACCCTACCTAACCTAACCTAACCTATATTTATAGGTAAGGTTAGGTTAGGTAGCCAAAAAAAGCTAGGTTAGGTTAGGTTAGGTAGGTTAGGTAGACGAAAAAACATTAATTCATGAAAACTTGGCTTATTAGGCAAATCGGGCCTTGAATAGTAGGCTGAGAAGTGCGTTCTGGCTATTAGGTACGACATATATATATATATATATATATATATATATATATATATATATATATATATATATATATATATATATATATATATATATATATATAAAGTTGTTGGTAAATAATGAATATTATATATGTGTATATACCGTATATTATATAGTTATATATATATATTGTATATTGGTATGTACTGTGTGTGTGTCGTACCTAGTAGCCAGAATGCACTTCTCAGCCTACTATGCAAGGCCCGATTTGCCTAATAAGCCAAGTTTTCCTGAATTAATATATTTTCTCTAATTTTTTTCTTATGAAATGATAAAGCTACCCATTTCATTATGTATGAGGTCATTTTTTTTATTGGAGTTAAAATTAACGTAGATATATGACCGAACCTAACCAACCCTACCTAACCTAACCAAACCTATCTTTATAGGTTACGTTAGGTTAGGTAGCTGAAAAAGTTAGATTAGGTAGTCAAAAAAACATTAATTCATGAAAACTTGGCTTATTATCAAATCGGGCCTTGCATAGTAGGCTGAGAAGTGCGTTCTGGCTACGACGTGTGTGTGTGTGTGTGTGTGTGTGTGTGTGTGTGTAATTACCTAAGTGTAGTTACAGGATGAGAGCTACGCTCGTGGTGTCCCGTCTTCCCAGCACTCTTTGTCATATAACGCTTTGAAACTACTGACGGTCTTGGCCTCCACCACCTTCTCACTTAACTTGTTCCAACCGTCTACCATTCTATTTGCGAAGGTGAATTTTCTTATATTTCATCGGCATCTGTGTTTAGCTAGTTTAAATCTATGACCTCTTGTTCTTGAAGTGCCAGGTCTCAGGAATCCTTCCCTGTCGATTTTATCAATTCCTGTTACTATTTTGTACGTAGTGATCATATCACCTCTTTTTCTTCTGTCTTCTAGTTTTGGCATGTTTAATGCTTCCAACCTCTCCTCGTAGCTCTTGCCCTTCAGTTCTGGGAGCCACTTCGTAGCATGTCTTTGCACCTTTTCCAGCTTGTTGATGTGCTTCTTAAGATATGGGCACCACACAACAACTGCATATTCTAGCTTTGGCCTAACAAAAGTCATGAACAATTTCTTTAGTATATCGCCATCCATGTATTTAAATGCAATTCTGAAGTTAGAAAGCATCGCATAGGCTCCTTGCACAATATTCTTTATGTGGTCCTCAGGTGATAGTTTTCTATCTAGAACCACCCCTAGATCTTTTTCTTTATCAGAATTCTTTAAAGATTTCTCACATAATATATAGGTTGTATGGGGTCTATGTTCTCCTATTCCACATTCCATAACATGACATTTATTAACATTAAATTCCATTTGCCAGGTGGTGCTCCATATACTTATTTTGTCCAGGTCTTCTTGAAGGGCATGACAATCATCTAAATTTCTTATCCTTCCTATTATCTTAGCATCATCAGCAAACATGTTCATATAATTCTGTATACCAACTGGTAGATCATTTATGTACACAATAAACATCACTGGTGCAAGAACTGAACCCTGTGGTACTCCACTTGTGACATTTCTCCATTCCGATACATTGCCTCTGATTACTGCCCTCATTTTTCTATCAGTCAGAAAATTTTTCATCCATGATAGAAGCTTACCTGTCACCCCTCCAATATTTTCCAGTTTCCAGAACAACCTCTTATGTGGAACTCTGTCGAAAGCCTTTTTTAGGTCCAGATAGATGCAGTCAACCCAGCCATCTCTTTCCTGTAATATCTCTGTGGCCCGATCATAGAAACTGAGTAAATTCGATACACAGGATCTTCCTGATCGAAAACCATACTGTCTGTCTGATATTATATCATTTCTCTCCAGGTGTTCTACCCATTTAGTTTTGATTAGCTTTTCCAATACTTTCACTATTACACTTGTCAATGATACAGGTCTATAATTGAGGGGGTCTTCCCTGCTGCCACTTTTGTAGATTGGAACTATGTTAGCCTGTTTCCACACGTCTGCTACGATTCCTGTACACAGGGATGCCTGAAAGATCAGGTGAAGTGGAATGCTGAGCTCAGATGCACATTCTCTCAGAACCCATGGTGAAACGCCATCTGGGCCAGCTGCTTTCTTCCTCCCGAGCTCCTTTAGCATATTTTCCACTTCATCTCTAGACACCTCTATCCGCTCTATGTTGTTCTCTGGAATTCTTATTGTGTCTGGTTCTCTGAAGATTTCATTTTGTACAAACACACTTTGGAACTTTTCATTTAATGTTTCACACATTTCCTTTTCATTTTCCGTGAATCTGTTTCCCATTTTCAACCTCTGGATATTATCCTTTACCTGCAATTTGTTGTTTATGAATTTGTAGAATAGGCCCGGTTCTGTTTTACATTTATCTGCTATCCCTTTTTCAAAATTTCTTTCTGCCTCTCTCCTTACTGCTGTGTAGTTGTTTCTCGCATCTTTGTATCGCTGGTATGTTTGGGGGTTTGGCCTCTTCCTATACTGATTCCATTTTTGTGTCTTTTGGTCTCTTGCCCTCTCACAATTTCTGCTATCGCTATAGCAGGCGGCTTGACGTTTGCGAGGC
>NC_091173.1:9824740-9832240 GCF_040958095.1 Procambarus clarkii
AGCATGGAGGGGGGGAGAAGAGAGCATGGAGGGGGGAGAAAGAGAGCATGGAGGGGGGAGAAAGAGAGCATGGAGGGGGGAGAAAGAGAGCATGGAGGGGGGGAGAAAGAGAGCATGGAGGGGGGAGAAAGAGAGCATGGAGGGGGGAGAAAGAGAGCATGGAGGGGGGAGAAAGAGAGCATGGAGGGGGGAGAAAGAGAGCATGGAGGGGGGAGAAAGAGAGCATGGAGGGGGGAGAAAGAGAGCATGGAGGGGGGAGAAAGAGAGCATGGAGGGGGGAGAAAGAGAGCATGGAGGGGGGAGAAAGAGAGCATGGAGGGGGGAGAAAGAGAGCATGGAGGGGGGAGAAAGAGAGCATGGAGGGGGGAGAAAGAGAGCATGGAGGGGGGAGAAAGAGAGCATGGAGGGGGGAGAAAGAGAGCATGGAGGGGGGAGAAAGAGAGCATGGAGGGGGAGAAAGAGAGCATGGAGGGGGAGAAAGAGAGCATGGAGGGGGAGAAAGAGAGCATGGAGGGGAGAAAGAGAGCATGGAGGGGGAGAAAGAGAGCATGGAGGGGGAGAAAGAGAGCATGGAGGGGGAAAAAGAGAGCATGGAGGAGGAGAAAGAGAGCATGGAGGGGGAGAAAGAGAGCATGGAGGGGGAGAAAGAGAGCATGGAGGGGGAGAAAGAGAGCATGGAGGGGGAGAAAGAGAGCATGGAGGGGGGAGAAAGAGAGCATGGAGGGGGAGAAAGAGAGCATGGAGGGGGGAGAAAGAGAGCATGAAGAGGAGGGAGAAAGAGAGGGGGAGAGAGCATGGAGGGGGGAGAAAGAGAGCATGGAGGGGGGAGAAAGAGAGCAAGGAGGGGGAGGGAGAGAGGGAAGAGGGAGAGAGAGCAAGGAGGGGGGAGAGAGAGAGAGCAAGGAGGGGGGAGGGAGAGAGCAAGGAGGGGGAAGGGAGAGCAAGGAGGGGGGAGAGAGAGAGCAAGGAGGGGGGAGAGAGAGAGCAAGGAGGGGGGAGAGAGAGAGCAAGGAGGGGGAGAGAGAGCAAGGAGGGGGGAGAGAGAGCAAGGAGGGGGGAGAGAGAGCAAGGAGGGGGGAGGGAGAGAGCAAGGAGGGGGGAGGGAGAGAGCAAGGAGGGGGGAGGGAGAGAGCAAGGAGGGGGGAGGGAGAGAGCAAGGAGGGGGGAGGGAGAGAGCAAGGCGGGGGGAGAAAGAGAGCAAGGAGGGGAGGATGGGAGAGGGAGAGTGGGGAAGGAGGAAGTGAGGGCAAGGAGGGGGGAGGGAGAGAGCAAGGAGGGGGGAGGGAGAGAGCAAGGAGGGGGGAGGGAGAGTGCAAGGGGGGGAGGGAGAGTGCAAGGGGGGGAGGGAGAGTGCAAGGGGGGGGAGGGAGAGTGCAAGGAGGGGGGAGGGAGAGTGCAAGGAGGGGGGAGGGAGAGTGCAAGGAGGGGGGAGGGAGAGTGCAAGGAGGGGGGAGGGAGAGTGCAAGGAGGGAGGGAGAGTGCAAGGAGGGGGGAGGGAGAGTGCAAGGAGGGGGGAGGGAGAGTGCAAGGAGGGGGGAGGGAGAGTGCAAGGAGGGGGGGAGGGAGAGTGCAAGGAGTGGGGGGGAGGGAGAGTGCAAGGAGGGGGGGGAGGGAGAGTGCAAGGAGGGGGGGAGGGAGAGTGCAAGGAGGGGGGAGGGAGAGTGCAAGGAGGGGGGAGGGAGAGTGCAAGGAGGGGGGAGGGAGAGTGCAAGGAGGGGGGAGGGAGAGTGCAAGGAGGGGGGAGGGAGAGTGCAAGGAGGGGGGAGGGAGAGTGCAAGGAGGGGGGAGGGAGAGTGCAAGGAGGGGGGAGGGAGAGTGCAAGGAGGGGGGAGGGAGAGTGCAAGGAGGGGGGAGGGAGAGTGCAAGGAGGGGGGAGGGAGAGTGCAAGGAGGGGGGAGGGAGAGTGCAAGGAGGGGGGAGGGAGAGAGAGAGCAAGGAGGGGGAGGGAGAGAGCAAGGAGGGGGGAGGGAGAGAGCAAGGAGGGGGAGGGAGAGAGCAAGGAGGGGCGAGGGAGAGAGCAAGGAGGGGCGAGGGAGAGAGCAAGGAGGGGCGAGGGAGAGAGCAAGGAGGGGGGAGGGAGAGAACATGGAGGGGGGAGGGAGAGAACAAGGAGGGGGGAGGGAGAGAACAAGGAGGGGGGAGGGAGAGAACAAGGAGGGGGGAGAAGGAGGGGCGGAGAAAGAGAGCAAGGAGGGGCAGAGAAAGAGAGCAAGGAGGGGCGGAGAAAGAGAGCAAGGAGGGGCGGAGAAAGAGAGCAAGGAGGGGAGAGAAAGAGAGCAAGGAGGGGGGGGAGGGAGAGAGCAAGGAGGGGGGGAGGGAGAGAACAAGGAGGGGGGAGGGAGAGAGCAAGGAGGGGGGGAGGGAGAGCAAGGAGGGGGGGAGGGAGAGAGCAAGGAGGGGGGGAGGGAGAGAGCAAGGAGGGGGGGAGGGAGAGAGCAAGGAGGGGGGGGGAGGGAGAGAGCAAGGAGGGGGGGAGGGAGAGAGCAAGGAGGGGGGAGGGAGAGAGCAAGGAGGGGGGAGGGAGAGGGCAAGGAGGGGGAGGGAGAGAGCAAGGAGGGGGAGGGAGAGAGCAAGGTGGGGGAGGGAGAGAGCAAGGAGGGGGAGGGAGAGAGCAAGGAGGGGGGAGGGAGAGAACAAGGAGGGGGGAGAAGGAGGGGGCGGAGAAAGAGAGCAAGGAGGGGGGAGGGAGAGAGCAAGGAGGGGGGAGGGAGAGAGCAAGGAGGGGGGGAGGGAGAGAGCAAGGAGGGGGGGAGGGAGAGAGCAAGGAGGGGGGGAGGGAGAGAGCAAGGAGGGGGGGAGGGAGAGAGCAAGGAGGGGGGAGGGAGAGAGCAAGGAGGGGGGAGGGAGAGAGCAAGGAGAGGGGAGGGAGAGAGCAAGGAGAGGGGAGGGAGAGAGCAAGGAGGGGGAAGGGAGAGAGCAAGGAGGGGGGAGGGAGAGAGCAAGGAGGGGGGAGGGAGAGAGCAAGGAGGGGGAGGGAGAGAGCAAGGAGGGGAGAGGGAGAGAGCAAGAAGGGGGGAGGGAGAGAGCAAGGAGGGGGGAGGGAGAGAGCAGGGAGGGGGGAGGGAGAGAGCAGGGAGGGGGGAGGGAGAGAGCAGGGAGGGGGAGGGAGAGAGCAGGGAGGGGGAGGGAGAGAGCAGGGAGGGGGGAGGGAGAGAGCAGGGAGGGGGGAGGGAGAGAGCAGGGAGGGGGGAGGGAGAGCAAGGAGGGGGAAGGGAGAGCAAGGAGGGGGAGGGAGAGAGCAAGGAGGGGGAGGGAGAGAGCAAGGAGGGGGAGGGAGAGAGCAAGGAGGGGGGAGGGAGAGAGCAAGGAAGGGGAGGGAGAGAGCAAGGAGGGGGGGAGGGAGAGAGCAAGGAGAGGGGAGGGAGAGAGCAAGGAGGGGGGAGGGAGAGAGCAAGGAGGGGGGAGGGAGAGAGCAAGGAGGGGGGAGGGAGAGAGCAAGGAGGGGGGAGGGAGAGAGCAAGGAGGGGGGAGGGAGAGAGCAAGGAGGGGGGAGGGAGAGAGCAAGGAGGGGGGAGGGAGAGAGCAAGGAGGGGGGAGGGAGAGAGCAAGGAGGGGGAAGGAGAGAGCAAGGAGGGGGAGGGAGAGAGCAAGGAGGGGGGAGGGAGAGAGCAAGGAGGGGGAGGGAGAGAGCAAGGAGGGGGAGGGAGAGAGCAAGGAGGGGGAGGGAGAGAGCAAGGAGGGGGGGGAGGGAGAAAGCAAGGAGAGGGGAGGGAGAGAGCAAGGAGGGGGGAGGGAGAGAGCAAGGAGGGGGAGGGAGAGCAAGGAGGGGGGAGGGAGAGCAAGGAGGGGGGAGGGAGAGAGCAAGGAGGGGGAGGGAGAGTGCAAGGAGGGGGGAGGGAGAGTGCAAGGAGGGGGGAGGGAGAGTGCAAGGAGGGGGGAGGGAGAGTGCAAGGAGGGGGGAGGGAGAGAGCAAGGAGGGGGGAGGGAGAGTGCAAGGAGGGGGGAGGGAGAGTGCAAGGAGGGGGGGGGAGAGTGCAAGGAGGGGGGGGGAGAGTGCAAGGAGGGGGAAGGGAGAGTGCAAGGAGGGGGGAGGGAGAGAGCAAGGAGGGGGAGGGAGAGAGCAAGGAGGGGGAGGGAGAGAGCAAGGAGGGGGAGGGAGAGAGCAAGGAGGGGGGGGAGAGTGCAAGGAGGGGGAAGGGAGAGTGCAAGGAGGGGGGAGGGAGAGAGCAAGGAGGGGGGAGGGAGAGAGCAAGGAGGGGGAGGGAGAGAGCAAGGAGGGGGAGGGAGAGAGCAAGGAGGGGGAGGGAGAGAGCAAGGAGGGGGAGGGAGAGAGCAAGGAGGGGGGAGGGAGAGAGCAAGGAGGGGGGAGGGAGAGTGCAAGGAGGGGGGAGGGAGAGTGCAAGGAGGGGGGAGGGAGAGAGCAAGGAGGGGGGAGGGAGAGAGCAAGGAGGGGGAGGGAGAGAGCAAGGAGGGGGGAGGGAGAGAGCAAGGGGGGGAGCGAGAGAGCAGGAAGGGGGGAGCGAGAGAGCAAGAAGGGGGAGCGAGAGAGCAAGAAGGGGGGAGGGGGAGAGAGCGAGGAAGGAGGAAGTGAGAGGAAAAAGGAAGTGAGAGGAAGGAGGAAGGGAGAGGAAGGAGGGAGAGTGAGAGGAAGGAGGGAGAGTGAGAGGAAGGAAGGAGGGAGAGTGAGAGGAAGGAGGGAGAGAGTGAGAGGAAGGAGGGAGAGAGTGAGAGGAAGGAGGGAGAGAGTGAGAGGAAGGAGGGAGAGTGAGAGGATGGAGACTCATTAGAGGAGAGATTGTTGCATGACTGACCGGAATTTCCTCAATCTTCATATTCAAATTTGTTGGTTGGGTTTGTAATCTTCAGCCACATTACTGTGACTTATTATCTGCATTTGAGAGTGTAACTTAGTGTTAGCTTGCTGACAATTGGTTGTTTATGTGATGTTCAGTGCCTTGCCAATGTCCAATCTTCTAGTGTCATTGTATCTGGTGATTGTTGTATTGTTGGTTGTGTAGAAACCGTACGTTTCTTTGCACTTTGTGCACTGTCAGCCATCTTGAAAGGGATGTTGTCCTACACATATACTGAGTTCATTACAACTATCCATCCTTACCTAAGTGGACTTGTGAAAGCATAGATGATAATTAAGTTTCTTTCCATGTACAGTGTTACATTTGGTGTCAGGAGAATTTTCACAAGAAAGTTGGCAATTTTGTTGCTGTTATAGGATATTATTAATTAAATTTTCTAGTTGGTGTTGGTACTGGTCACTTTTGTATCAATAATGTCTTTCAAGTCTTTTTTTTCAGTTTGTGGCTATTGGAAAAAGAGGTTCCTATGAATATTTCAATTGGAGAGACCAGAAGTCTTACTGATTGTTTTGTCAAGAGGTTGCATGGTGGCTAACTTTCCTTTTAATGATCTATTCAGCATATCCAGTAGAGTATTCATTATTGACATAATGGATACTCTACCAGAGTTCCTCACCAAACTGCTTTTAATCGAGCTGTGCACTAGAGTTGACATAGGCACTGACAACACTCCACTCCACTTTTATCAGCGCACTCACTACTAGCATTATGGTACATTCATGTGTGTTTTTTTCTTACTGTAGACTGCAGTGTGAAAACCACTGGGACTTGATATCTAATACAGGAACCTCACTTTCACTTTCCATCTTCAAAGTGAATCTTAGTATGGAACTTCACTCAAATACTGTAAATCCTTAGGCTAAAGCAAGTGCTTAACATCAGGTACCTGCAGTAATGTCCCTACACTAGACACCCAGTTTTTGGCCCATGGCAACAAAGACTTTCCGTTAGCCGGTACCTATGTAAACATTAGCGATAAAGACACCAAGGGGAAAACAACACCATCTACTTGTTTGTACATGCAACTTAGGAACTCAGTTCTTGAAGTTAGAACAAAACACTTGGTACATGCAACTTCCGTAGGCTTAGGAGGGGTGCCTGTTTAGTACATGCTTCGAGGAGCTTCCTATGTGTGCCTTCTGGGATGTCAAGGGGAAGTATAAAGTGGACTTCAGTCAGTCATAAGCCAGATACCTACACCCACACACAGACTTGTCAAGTGGCAACTCAGTTAACCCCATACATATATCTACATGCTTTCAGTCTTAAGTCTCTCAAAGGAATTTGTTGACTTATTGCAGGGGTCACAGAAACTAGGCATGAGAGTCTTGATATTGAGTCACTGTTCACTCATACCACAAATGAAACTACTGGTATTGGAATAATAGACAGACTTTATCATGATTCAGTTTGTACTCCCATTGACATCCAATTAGACACACTTAGGAAGCTACACAAAGTGTGTGCTAAAGAGGCACCCTAACCGAGCCTTGATGGTCACATGTACAAACACATAGATGGAATCCCCACGAGTTCCCCCTTGGTTTCCTATTTGATAATATTCATATGGATACCATCAATAAGTCTTTGTTAACATAGGCCTAACAACAGACGTCTTACCGTAGGTACATAGATAACATATTCCTGCAGATACTTGATACAGAGCACTTGCTCAGCACAATTATGAATGTAGTTAAGTTCAGTGCTAAGGTTCACTTAGGAGATGGAGGGTGAAAGTAAGCTACCTGTCCTAGGCATTAAATGTCAGAAAATAATGGCGGTTTTCACACAGTAAAATACAAATAGGAAACAAACATAGGAATGCACCTTAATGCTAGTATTGAATGCCCCAATTGATATAAGTGAAGTGTTGTCAATGCCTATGTCAACCGCATTGTGTGACAGCTCCAATTGAGAGCCGGTTGATGAAGAGCTCAGTAGAACGAGGAAGGGCCTAGTTAACATTGGATACTGTAATTTATGTTTTGAAGAGATCATTAAAAAGAGGATGAGCCACCATGCTACCTCTGACAAAACAGCCAATACAATACTGGTCCCTCCTATTAAAATACCCTAAAGGACTTCTTTTCAGAAAGTCCTTTTCAGAAAGAAGTTTTAGTCCAGAAAACAGAAGAAAGAGGCCTGAAAGACATTACTGACAGAATCATGACTATCGTCTATGCCTTCACACCCACACTCGGAGTCTGTCAGACCCCCAATAGTTTAGGTATACAGGGAAGATATCTTTTTCAAGGTGACTGACAATGCACAAACAGCAGAATAAATATATATATATATAAATACATATATATATATATATATATATATATATATATATATATATATATAAATATGTCGTACCTAGTAGCCAGAACTCACTTCTCAGCCTACTATGCAAGGCCCAATTTGCCTAATAAGCCAAGTTTTCATGAATTAATTGTTTTTCAACTACCTAACCTACCTAACCTAACCTAACTTTTTCGGCTACCATACCGAACCTAACCTATAGAGATAGGTTAGGTTAGGTTTGGTCATATATCTACGTTAATTTTAACTCCAATAAAACAAAATTGACCTCATACATAATGAAATGGGTGGCTTTATCATTTCATAAGAAAAAAATTAGAGAAAATATATTATTTCAGGAAAACTTGGCTTATTAGGCAAATCGGGCCTTGCATAGTAG